>NW_027187391.1:37996196-38014388 GCF_028583685.1 Petaurus breviceps papuanus
TATCAATATTGTTTTACATGTAACTGGGAAATATAGAGATCCACCATTCCCTACTGGAAAAGTTGAAACAGGTATGGGAGAAAATATGGGAGAGAGCAGATCAGAGGTGGGGATATCCTGTGGGACTGCTGTTTTGGGGGGATGGGTGGGGGAAAAACGGGGAGAAAATTTGTCACTCAAAATCTGGCGGAAACGAACGATGTAAATCAGAAGTTAATAAAGCATTAAAAAAAAGAAAAAAAAGAAAAAGGGGGGAGATCTAATAGTAAAAAATAATTTTAAGTAATTGAAAAGGATTAATAAATATTTTCTTTTAGTCATTTCCCTTCTGCATTTCCCTGCTAGCCACCACGCTGGCCAGAACTATTCCTTAGAAGTCCATGCCTTGCCTTGTAATTCCCAGAATTTCCATTCTGAGGCCTTGTTGTTCTGCAATTGTTTCCGTTAGGCATGACATTTAGACCTGGCCCTAGCAATTTCGATTCCCTCCCTGGTCATCTCCTCCCCAGCTCCTGTGACTGCTGGAGCACATTTCTTTCGCATTACATCCTCCTCCCCTCTCCCTTTTTCAGTTCTGGAAATATAATCAAAATCTACTCTGTCATTATTCTTGAAATGGATGTGTCTCTCTTATGACTCCATTCATTTTCCATGAAATTTTCTAAACCACAATATCCCTTCTTGTCCAGGATTACCCTAAATCTAAGTCTATACTTACATCTATATCCCTATTAATATGTATTCATATTCATATTTATAACTATATCCATATCCATTTCTATCTGTAATTATATCTATATCCATCTCTCTCTTTCTGTGTGTATATATGTATATGTGTGTATATATATATATAATCTCCCTATAAATAACTATAACTATATCTATTTATATCCCTATCCATAACTGTATCTATATCCATATTCATATCTATCTGTGACTATATCCCATATCCATACCTATGTCTATTTATATCTATATCCATATAGCTATGAATAACTAACAATGATTCCATCAGATCAGTGATGAAGGATGCTACTTACTTTCTAATAGAGGTAGAATGAGACATGTTTTCAACATGACAAATACACAAATTTGTTTCGCTGGATGATGCATATTTTCCCATGCTTTTCAAAATGTATTTTTCTTCATTGAAGGTAGGGGTAGGGATATAATGATATACATAACTATCAATATCCATAACTATAATTATATCTATCTATATCCATATCAAAATTTATTCCTATCTTTATCTAACCTTCTCTCTCCATTGGCATGCATATACATATAAGTATTTATGTATACACACATATGTATGTGTGTGTGTTTCTGCGTGTGTATTCTCTCTCATTACTAGAATGCAAGCTCTTTGAGTGTAGGGACTACCTTTGCTTTTCCAGTTTGTATCCCTACCACTCAATATAGTACTTGATCTAAGTTAAGTGCTTAATCAATGCTTTGTCATACATTAAATGCATTCAATGTCAAGTAATATTCTTTATAGAAAAACAGCACTTCCTTTGCATTCTAACTAGCATACCAAGAGAACCATAAAAATAAATGTCCATATGGCAAAATACATCCAAAAAGATGAAACACGAGCTATTAGAAATAAAGTCACACTTGTTTTGAATAGGCAAGTTTTTGACAATGAAATAGGATATCTTAGTATAGCTGTCTTGCCCTCCCATTTTCTACAACCTTTTCTTTCCTAACAAAGGGATTGTCAGGTCATTCATTAAGTTTCACTTTCTGTCATGCCCCAGAACTTTATCTAGAACACTAGGTGAATCAATGGATTTTTTTTTTTTTACAGTTGTCCCCAATAAACAACTTAGGTTTCAAAGTACTCCCCCTCCCCCTTGTTTGGGTGTCATGTGTCCACTTTTTGAGCCTTTAGGAGATAATAGTTTTTTTTTCTTTTTAAAAGCATATAGTCTTTGAACCTCATTTAATTGGGCTTTGGTACATTGTCCCTCTAGAATACTCAAGACCCAGAAGATAATTTGCTTTTAACAGATTTATGTGCTTTCTTCAACAGCTACTCAAGCAGAGTGGCTAAATAACCATTAAGTATGCACGAGGGGCTTGTATGACCCATTTCTAATCTATGGTTTATTTTAGACTGAGTACCCTTGTAAGCCAGAAAGAGGCTGAACAGAGTCATCTCCCTCAAATCACAGCTAACACTACCTTGGCTTTGTCTAATTGATTCTGTTGTTCTATCTTCAGTTAGTCCCTGCCCAGTGTCTTCTTGAATTGAAAAAAGACAATTGTTACTTAGAGTAATAGTCAGACATATAATAAAAGCAGAAAAGTCAGAAACTGTAACTGAAATTTACCGAGTGTAAATCTTCTTGTAGGAGAAAAGCCTTCACATAAGAATGGAGAAATGAAAGCTCACAATGCAATTCAATTCAATAAGTATATTTTTATTTTTTTTTAATTGCTTGATAATTTTTTTTAATAAGCAATTGGGGTTAAGTAACTTGCTCAAGGTTACACGGCCAGTTATTTTGTGTGGGTGCCGAGTATCTGAGGCCAGAACCAATCCTGGGTCTCACGACACCAGGCCGGTGCTCTTAGTCACTGAGCCACCTGGCCGCCCCAATTTTTGTTTTTATGTTACTTTGATTTATGATAATAATAATAGCTAGCTTTTATAAACTACTTTAAGGTTTGCAAAGAACTTTACAAATGGATGTCATTTGATTCTCATTACAACCCTGGGAGGAAGGTACTCTTATTATCCCCATTTTGAGGAGGAAACTCGGGCAGACAGAGGTTAAGTGACTTGGCCAGGGTCATGCAGATAGTAAGCTAGTAAGGTAAGACTTGAAGTCAGGTCTCTCTGACTCCAACTCCTTCATTCTATTCATTATGGCATCCAGGTGATATATTTCCATGCATAGGCTTCCCTTCTCTTTTCCTCAGGACCACTTCCGGCAACAGAGATTTTATTTATATGTATATGTATATGAAAAAAAGAAAGCAGTTCAGCAAAACTAATCAGCACATAAACTGAGTCTGCCAGTGTGAGATTTTTTAAATACCTACACCATCTCTACCTGCACAGAAGAGAGGGAGGGTCGTTTTCTCCTTTGATTAATCATTAAAATTAGACACTTTTTTTGTTCTTTCCATTTATATTCAATAAGTGCGTATTAAGTACCTTCTATGGGCTAGGTGAGAAGCAGTGTGACAAAATGGATAGGAAACTGTCCTCAGAATCAGAAAGACCTGGATCCAAATCTTGACTATGAAACTCAGCCCCGGGGCCATCTCCAGTCATCCTGATCTATGTCTTGCCATTGGATCCAAATTACTCTGCATGAGAGAGTATGGCTGTTGATTTTGCATAGCTCTGCCTCACTGAAATCCAATTCACTTGCAAGTCAGGGCATCACCCTCCTGATGTGATTGATCCTCTTTGAGAAGGAAGGACAAACAGCAACAATGACACACATTGGCCCTGTGATTTTGGGTAAACCTCTTAGTGCTGCAACACCTTTCAAAGACTAAGTAATAGACCTGTATTAGAAAAGGAAGATTCCTAATCAGGAGTTCCTTTTATCAATGAAATCATAGGTCTGATTTTTTTTTAATAAAACAAACAATAGATTCTAGGTTCTAAGGACACATAACCAAAATGAAAAACAGTCCTTGTCCTTATTTATTGGAAAGATACAGTATGTAAGCGGATAATATAATTTGAGAGAATAGAGAATATTTAGGAGGATCAGAAGGAAGGTTTCTTTTGGAGATGGCCTGAGTTCAATGTTTTAGGAGGCTAAGATTTTTAGGGCATAGAGGAAAGAAGGGAAGAGTCTTTACAAAATAATTGAGGAAGGAGATGGAAATGCAGGTTTGGGGAACATCAAGTAGACCAGTTATATGAAAAATAGAATATGAAAAGGGATTCTTGTATGAAATATTTCTGGAACATATGGCTAGAGTCAAATGGTAAATTTGTTTACCATTAAATTACCATTACCACTAAAAAGCTTTAAATATCAAATAACAATCTAATTCTAAAGGAAAGTGGGAGCTACCAAAGATTCTTAAGCAGGCCAGATTTTTGTTGTTGGGTTATTTCAGTCATGTCCAACTCTTTGTGACCCTATTTTTGGATTTTCTTCGCAAAGATATTGGAATACTTTACCATTTCCTTCTCCAGCTCATTTTATAGATGAGGAAACTGAGGCAAACAGGTTTAAGTGACTTGCTCAGGGTCACACAGCTGGTGTCTGAAGCCAGATTTAAACTCATAAAGATTAGTATTCCTGATTCCAAACCCTGCGTTCTATCCAATGTACCACATAGCTGCCCAGGTCAGATTAGTACTTTAGAAAGTTGTCTTGGCAGCTATATGTAGGACAAATAATAAAAGGGAGAGATTAGAAGTGAGGAAAATAGTTAGGAGGCTATTGCCACAGACTATTAACAGGGGATGAATGATGACCTGAAGAAGGATGGTGACTGTGTAAGTAGAGAGGTAAATGAATGTAAGAGATGTGGAGGCAGGATGGACATGAACTGGCAAATGATTTCATAAAGGAGCAAAGAAGGGGAAGGGGTAAGGATGAACCCCAGATTGTGAGACTGTATGTTGATAAAGTCAATGGTTGCAGTAGGAAGCCAATCCAGTTATGGTAATTAGACTTGAGAAATTTCTTCCTTAGTTGCAGTCTGATATTTGATGGAGAATTATCCTCCAGAAATTATTTTGATTTGTTTTTGAAGCCTAGAATTGTTTTGGAATAGCAAAAAAAGAAAAACAAATATCACAAAGAAATCAACTTTAGCCCTGCCAACCAAAGTTCATCTCATCCAAATATCTCAAACACTTTCTTTTTGAGGCCAGTCACCAAGTTATTATACATTTTGATTTTATTTTAAGTCCTTTGGTAAATGAAATGACAAGGTGAAAGTATGGAAATGACATTTAAAATACTACTTCTGTGAAAAAGCTTGAGAATATGACCATATTCTCAATGAAAATGATATCTTTGTTTCTTGTTTTCTTCTTTTTTCCTCTTATAGTTGTGTATAAATGGTAACTGCCCAGAAATACCCACATTTTTAATAATAGACTGATGAGGCAGTTACCTTGGTCAATCACTTTCAGTATCCAACAGTGAGATTCACCCTTAAGCACTGAAGAAAAAACAACCATGACAATAACTGCCCTCTTGTCAAAGATAGCACCTGAAGACCTACAAAAGAAGGTTCTCACCACCAAAGTCCTTGGCATGGTCAAATAGTTCAACATCAGATATGAAAATGATTTTATGTATGGGAATGATGCTAAAGAAGACTCATTAGCCCTCTTATTGTACTTTAAGGACGATTTGGCCTTTCCATTTGCACTGTAACAGAACCTTTCTTCCTAGATATGTTTTCCCCTCATTTGAATATAAGCTCCTTGAGAACAGGGACTATCCAACATTTAGCACAGAATTTAGTTCAGAGAATTAATTTGATGAATTCTTTTCTCTTCATTTAATAATCTATTGTTTGAAGCCTTTATTTTGCCCTCCCCCAGAGAGCATTCATCCATATGCTCTCCTTGTTTCCCCTGGATCACATGTGAGCTCCCTACCAAGTATGACTCATAACTTAGAGTCTGTTGATTGGTTTCTGAACTGGAAGAATGATGATACAGGGATGTCACACCTGTTAAAAAAAAAGAGTCAATGTTTCTGGCTGACTTTCTCTGATGCAGCCACTTTTGACTTCAGAGATACTGAAAGTACCAGCATTCACAGGTCTTCTGATACCTCTGATTTTTCATCTCAAGATTTCTGCTCAGTCATCTATTTAGAGAAGAAGACACAAAAGAGAGGGGCAAAAGCAATCATGTTTACCCTTTCCCTTCCACAGAAGCCCCCATTACCATTATGTCAAGGTAGAGAAGGATGACCTTCTCTGTCCCTGCTGGAATTGCATCTTGTCTCCTGGGAGTGATGTATCTAGGAGAACCCTGGCCAGCAACTATCTCTTTTTCAAATACATGTGACACAGCTGTGTTATATATTTGTAAAGATCAGCAACTAATTAGGGGACTTTCAGAAATGAATTATACATAACCAGAAACTCCCCTCTTTACTCTCTATCCTTACCCTGCCCCCACTCCTAAGATCCATATGTTCTACCAGAAGCAGGAAGATAATATGTGCACATGTTCTGTGTCAAGGAAGGGGTTAAAGAGATCCAGTACAAATTCATTTATTCATCACATATTCTCAAGGAACCCAGTATCATAGAGCTGGAATGTATGTTAGTGTCCAACTACTCTGACGTCCTCATTTTGACAATAAGAAACATGCGGAAGGCCCTCTGAAATTAAATGAATTGCTAGTGCCACACAATCAATAAAAGGGCAGAATTGGGACTAGAACTACATCTTCTTATTCCAAATCCAAGATACCAAGACAAATAAATGAAATATTGTTTTTACTTGAAAAAATGTAAATGTAATGAAAAAGTAATTTAGACATGTGTTTGAAGTTGGAGGCATCAGATTTCAGAAATAAAAATTAAATTGAAAGGATGTCATGAATAAATCAAATTACTCCCTAGTATATGAACAGAAAAAAAGGAGAAATTGGGTTATTAAAGCCAGCTAATATATAGGTCACTTGTTTGTTAACTAGTCAGGCCACATGATGACTGAAGGGAGTGCTGGTAGATAAGTGTGAGAGAGTGGCATGAGACCCATGTTGATATATTTCTTCCCCTTCAAATCTCCCAAGGCATTCTTTTATAATTCTCCTATTAACTTTCTACCCTATTTATATTTTTTGTGCATATCTACAGATCAGGGACTCTGCCTTTTTAAAACTTTATTTCCCCATAATCTAACACAGGAGTTTTCATGACATAGAGGTGCTTAATTAATGTTTGTTAAATTGAAATTAGACCTTAAGTAATTTAAAATTTCTAGGCATCAGTTTTCTCATCTCTAAAGTGAGAGGTTCATGTTAAATGAAAGATGTCTAAAGTATTTTCCAAGTGTCATGGTCTCTATTTGTTAAAGGAGAAAGGTGAGACCCTGAGAGGTTAAGTAAATGACTAACAGTCCCATGGAGGCTAAGTAGTAAAGCTATGACCAAATCTAGTGTTCTTTCTCACATTATACTCTCTAAACCTTGCTGATCATATCTGATAAGTTTGACTAACAGAATAAAGGATATCTGCAGTGAATCTATTCTAAAACCAAAACTAAAATGAACGCACAAGACAAATCATCTTTAACTCCAGTCCAGATGCTCCCATTGCCCAAGCTACTCGCTGATGGTAAATTTGGGACCTTTGGACAGTGTATCTACAACTTTGATCCCTTGTTGTTGTCTGTCCTTCATTTTCAATAATGACATCATGGGTTATGTCTTAATTTGTGTGTGAAATGGATTTAAGTGAGACAGAGTTCCACAAAGTCATCCGCCTCATTCTCTCTTCTAGTCATCAAAGTCAAGACAAAAGTCAAAGTCAAGACAAAAAAAATCAAGGCAAGACAAAAGTCACAATGACTGATGATTATCTGGAATGCAGTAAATGACCTTAACATCTTTGATGACTGGAGTAAGCATCCCCCTAACTCACCAATGGATTTAAAGTCTTTTGACTACACTCAACCCTGTTTAGCCCTTCTGCCCAGATGGTTCACCAGGGTTTGGTTGCTGTGTAAAATACAGCATTACTTTTGGGAAGAATATGGAAATATAGGTCAAGTAATTGAGTATTTAAGCTACAGCTTCTTGTAACCCCAGATGAGAGCTGGGTGACCAAAGGTGGGTGTACAGCCCTGAAAAGGGCTTGAGAAGCCCTTATACCAGAGGTTCTAGTTCTCCATGAATGCCCCACATACCCTATGATACCCGTGAAAGCGACTTTTTAAAGATGCTGGTCTGAACAGCAATTCAACACATTTAAAACAGAACTCATCTTTTCCTCCCAATCCAGTACTCTAATTTAACTTACCTTGCTTACTATTTCACTCCTACAGCTCAGTTTCGTCATCAACTCCTCATTTTCCCTAATTCCATATATCCAAATCAGGTACCAAATCTTGCCATTTCCACCTCCACAGCATTTCTTGCAACTGATCTCTTTCTCTTATTTACACAATCATTTCAGGTTCTCATTACTTCTAGCATAGTTTGTTGTGATGGAGTCCTATTTGGTCTCCTTGTCTCAAATCTCTCCCCATTTCAGTCCAACCTCAACACTGGCAACCAAAGTGATTTACTGGAAGATCAGATTTCACCATGTCATTTCTCAACTCAGTAAATTCCAATGGTTCCCTCTTTCCTCTAGATTAAAATGTAAAATCCTCTTTAGCTTTTACAACCCTTCACAGCCTGTCTCCAGCCTAACTTTTCAAGCTCATTATGTGTGCTTTGCTTTGCCATCCAGCCAAACTGACCTTCCTCTCTATTCCTCACACAAAGAATTCTAGCTTTGTTTCTTTGCTTTTATACTGGCTGTCCCTTATGCCTGGAATGCATTCCCTTTTCATCTCTACCCCATAGAATCTCTTTCTTCCTTCAAGACACAGCTCAAACACTTTTTCATGATTTTTCTCATCCCCCAACTCCTAGTTTCTTTCTCATTAACTACCTTATATTTAATTACTTTGCATTTGTGTGTTTATTATCTTTATATGCCTTCTTCATATATTTGTGTATGTATTCCTTATATCCCCGATAGAAGTTCTTTGGTAGTAGAGATTGTTTTATTCTTTTTTTTTTATATCTATATTTTCCCTTAAAAGTAAACATGAGTTTATTTATAAATTCATCCATCCATCCATCCATTCATTTTTTTATTTTTGTGAGGGGAGGGAACAACAATAACAAAAACACAACATACCAACAACTCTCAAAAATCAGGAAAATATAATCCTTAAATACTTAGGGCTGTTTAAATTCTGACAGATGTCACTCTGCATAGCCAAGTCTATAAGTTATATTTTGTCCACTCAGCTGCAAAGCCTCATCAATCTGCAAAGGAGACTAGCAACACAGCATAGCAGTTGAATATTTATAGCAATTAACACAGTGATTGGCACATAGATGCTAAATAGATGTTTATTGACAGATTGATTGTTCTCACCTGGTTCTATTCCTGTCATATTATTCCATCTCAAACTCCTTTCTTGCTCCTCATATATGTACCAGTCCTCTATCTATAATAATATATAATGCCATATTATACATTGTAATACATAATGTTATACTACATTATATATATAATGAGATATATATATATATGTATGTATCATATATATGATAGCTTCTTTAACTGTTCAGCTCAGGTATAGGGGCTGTAATATGAGGGTTTGCTACTTCTAGAGAGTGAGATTTGAATGCTCAAATAATTAAGATCACCTCAGCAAGATTGTGAGTCTGGCACCTTTGTGAGAAATTCAAGGTCCTCTCTTTGGGATTGTCATACTAAGACCTTACTCTGGCAAGGACAGCATGCCCCTTTGTGCACAGAGGCTGGTTGAAACATTTATATTGGAAACTGCCTCAATAAAAGGTAGTCCTTTTCCTAGCATTACAGCATGCCACTTAGAAGGGACCCAAAGAGTCCCATCTAGTCATAGGACCTTAGGTTTAAAGTTAGAAGGGAACTTTAAGGCCACTGAGTCCCATCCCTTTCATTTCACAGATAAGGAAACAGTCTGAGAGAAGTTAAGTGCATTGCCCAGAGTCATGCAGTCATTATATGAGGCAGAATTTCTACTGGAGTCCTCCTGACTGTAAATCTACAATTCTAAGCCTTTGACCTTCTAGAGGTCTCTAATCAGTTCCAACTTCATTATTTTGAAGAGGGACAAACTGAGTTTCAGGGAAGTCAAGTAACTTGCTCAAAGTAACACATAGTAAGAGGGAAAATTTCACTCTAGGACCTGTGACTTCAGAGCTAGTATATACCCACTGTATCACAGTGCCTCTGTTCATCATTAGGACTATGAGAGACTGGGGGTGAGGGCTCTAATTCCCATGAGATCAAATAAATGTTTATTTTATTTCTTTGTTTTTGTTTTGTTTTTCATTCTATTCCCTTCTTTACTTTGCAGTGAATAGTGCTCTGGAGTCATAGAGGATCCCAGGGTCTTGGTGTCAGCTGACAGTCATTCAGAGCATACACTGACTTCTGGATTTTTCTTGATGAGTTCATGCCTCTGGTCCACTTTTTCCTCAGTACTTTTTTTTTCTGCCTTTTGGAGGGCAATTGGGGTTAATTAACTTGCCCAAGGTTACAGAGCTAGTTTTTGTGTGTGTGTGGGTGTTAAGTATCTGAGGCCGAACCAGCTCGGGATCCTCTGTACTCTGGGGCCAGCACTTTACTCACTGCACCACCTAGCCGCCCCTCCTCAGTACTTTTTCAATCAGGTTCCCTTGACAGACCACTCTCTGATTCTTGTCCAAAGTTGTGACTCAGAACTCTTAACTTGGTGCCCCACCCACTTGGCCCTGATACTAAGGAATCAGCAGGTGAGAATACCAGACTCAGGGGAGACCTCATGGAGGGGAACTATCCTGTTTAGGACTATAAATGACATCAGAAAATTTCCATTATGGCATTTAGATGACTAACAGTTACTGACTCAAGGATTTTTGTTATTTGTTTTGCTTACAAGAATCTTCTTTTGTAGCACCATGAACTCTGTACTTTGAAGTGTTGAATTGGTGCCAATGTCCTGGGTAATCTCATTTTTGTTTTTGTTTTTAAACATACTGGTTGTTAAAAGAAGGAAGGCTATTTGCTTTGCCATAACAATGATGGATCACACAATCACAGACTTTAAAGGTGGACATTTAGTCCAACCCATTTAGTTCCAGTTCAATCCAAAAAATTACCCTCACTGGAAACAAATGGAATGGGACCAAATGGAAGCAAAATATCAGGATCCCAGATTTATAGCTAATTGAAATTAAATAATATAAATAGCTTAACATGTCCATTTTTCTAAAATTTATAAGCTGCTAATTGTTAATTAAGTCAAAATAGTCTTTGGACAAATAGGCTAACAGCTCCTGGAAGTCAGGACATCATTTCATCCCTTTTTTGGTGTTCTCACATAGTCTCCGTAGGCAAGATATAGCTTCCTACTTGCCTCTTTGGCCAGTTCTGATACCATTATTCTTCAGTGTGTTGTGTTTGTCCTTGGCTCCCAGTGAAGTCTCTGCCATCAGCTGTTCAGTATACTCCCAGAAAACTCATGGGAAATTTGAAATCTGACATTTTAAGTGAACAAAGTCAAGGAGGTTGGGAAGGGAAGAGACAGAGGCTATTCTCTAACCAACCCTCTCCATGTAATTCGATTTTAGGGGTTTAGCTAGAACTATTCTCCTGGTTTGACTAGTCAGAGACACTTGAATATTAGTTTCTGAAATAGTTTAATATATATTTTTTTAAGCAATCGGGGTTAAGTAACTTGCTCAAGGTTACACGGCCAGGTGTTTCTGGGTGGGTGCTAAGGGTCTGAGCCCAGGATTCAATCTCCAGGTCATCCCAACACTGGAGCTGGTGTTCTTACTCTCTGTGCTACCTGGCCACCCCAAATAGTTTAATATTTTATATAAGATCCACAGGACATGACTCAGTTCCTTCAACCATTTCCAACATGCCTCCAGGGCAGCATCACTCCATTTCATTCAATGGCTTTAGTTTTTTAGAAACTGTTCAAGACTTCATGAACCTAATCTAAATCCTTGATTAAATAGGGTATCTAGGACTTTATGCTTCTGATTGATTAATTCAATCAATAAATCCAGGCCCTCTGTAGGGATTCAGGTCTGGATAAGGAACACCTCTTTTATAATCAAAGCAGAGCAAACAAAACAAGCCATACTGAATCTTATGCTAATAAAAATAGAAAAAATAATTAGGAAATATGGTGAACCCAATAAAAATATTGGATATCTTTTATTTGTATCTTTATTTCTTTAATATTATAGTTGTGGTTATGGTAGTTTTGTGCATTTCTGTCAATTAACTTTCAAAGATTTAAGATGCCTTATTGTAAATCTTACTTCCCTTCCTATCCATTTTTCAATTTTTGTTAGTAACATATGGGATCATATTGTGTACTTTTTGTATATTGTCAACATTCTGATGTCTTTATAGTTTCGTGTAATTTTTTTGTTATTGATTGTCTTGTTTTTTCTAAGTTACTCAAAATATGGTTTGCAAAGAGGTAGGGTTGGGTTTTTTTTTTGCCTCATATTTACCAATGCTTAGTCTGTTAATTTATTTTTTTGTTTTGTGATTATAATGAATATTTTGAATACTAAATCAATGAACAATAGTATACATCCTTGCTTCACACCTAACCTTAGTGAATATGTCCACATTGTCATTCCATTACAGTTAATGCTAGCTGTTGCTCTTCAATAGATGTATTTTATGATATCACAAGATCTTAGAATCATAGATTTAGAGACAGAAAAAACCTTAGAAGACACCTAGTCCAATTCCCTCTTTGTTATAAGGAAAATTAATTTAATATGAAATTGAATATAATGTGAAGCATAAATTCATTCTTGCTCTATTTAATGTTTTTAAAACCAAAATTTGTATTGAATTTTATTATTGATGGATTTTTGTATATCTATTGTTATAATATTTTATTAATTGTAATCAAAATTATTTAATATACCAATTATTCAACTAATGCTTAAACGTGCCCTGTTTCTCCAAATTTTTCTTGTAGAATAAAAAATATTAGCTTATAAGGGGCGGTTAGGTGGGACAGTGAATGGAGCACTGGCACTGGAGTCAGGAGGACCTGAGTTCAAATCTGACCCCAGACACTTAACACATACTATCCGTGTGACCTTGGGCAAGTCACTTAACCTTAACTGCCCTGCCCTCCTCCCTCCAAAAAGAGATATACGTATGTGTATGTGTATACACACACACACACACACACACATTAGCTTATATAAGCTCAACTTATATCTGTGACCCCTCATTTGTAGAAGTTTCAAATCTTCTATTTGCATCATTAATATATATCTATATCTATCTATCTATCTATCTGTTCATCTGTCTGTCTATATACATATGTTTTGTATTTTGTTCTACTGCCTATGAATTTTTGTTTTCAATCTGGGTCATTCTATTCCTCATAGAATTCCCACTTTTTTTTTCAAATACTTGATCTACTGTTCCAAGCTAAGTATCATGTCCTTTTTTTGTCCTTCAATAATTTATTTAACTTTAACAGATAAGTCAATTGTAAATTAATAGAGATGTCATTTGTAAAATTTCTATTATTTAGTTTATATAGTATTATTTAGTTTATTAGCCACATGGATAGTCCCTCTGGTAGACCAAGTTTCTTTCCTGATTGATTTCCTTATAGTTACATTATTCTTCATAGACTTTTATTTTATGATTAATAATATTACCTGAAAGGCTTTGAAAGGCACTTTTATACAGTATCTCTTTTTATCCACACAAGAGCCCTGTAATGGTGACTCATTTATTATTATGCTCAATTTGTTCCATTATCATTATACCCATTTTGTTGTTCAGTCATTTTTTCAGTTGTGTTCTGCTCTTTGTGACTTCATTCGGGGTTTTCTTAGCAAAGATACTGGAGTAGTTTCTTCTCCAGCTCATTTTACAGATGAGAAAACTGAAGCAAACAGGGTTAAGTGACTTTCCCAGGGTCACATAGCTAGTGTCTGAAGCTATATTTGAATTTAGGTCTTCCTGACTTCAGGCACAGTACTCTGTCTACTGTACCACCTACCTGCCCCTATACCCATTTTATGAAATAGGAAACTGAGACTTCAGAGAGAGTAAATGATTTGCTCAAAGTAACAAAGCTAATAAGTGACATAGGCAATGTTTGAATTCAAGATTTCTGATTTCATGCCTAAAATAGTACCTACTGGAGTGCACTGACACTCACTGATTTAGAACCATATATTATCACTGGAAGACTACTGATATTAGAAAAGGTAGACCTTTGTTTTGGATAGAAGGCTGGGATCATTAAAAGCAATATAGTTTTCTAGCTCTGCTCAGATTCCTCTCCCTGTTCAGTTCTGATTCTAATTTATTATTAAAACAATCCACACTTTTAAAACTTTCTTTTAATTATTGTTTTTTTAATCATCTAGTCCCAGGAAATTTTCCAGACCTACTGGGTATCTCAACAACTTTTCTTTCCATGTCCAAATCTAGTCTTGTTCTTCCTTTCTTGAACCTCTGCCCTTCTATGCCTTCTCTTTTTCATGAGAATATCGAATAACTGCTTATATTACTTCTACATGTAGGAGGAGTGGCCCCTCCTCTCTTGGATATGTATAATATAGCCACCGATGTGATTAGGTATTTGATTTTCCATTCTGTGATTCAATTGCAATTTTTTAATGGCAAATTATACTCATCCAGACACTTCCACGTGTGCATTTCACCCACTTCCGTGATCACCTACCATCTTTGAACATACAAAATGCTTTCTGACAGTTGGAAATAGACAGGTACAACATGTTCCCAAGAGGTTTCTGCTGCTTTCCCACTTTTGTCTTCATCCCCAGAGTTTGATTAGGAATTTTCCCTGAATTTTAACCAGTATTTCTCCAATGAGTTGGAACAGAAGTTATTCGACATGTTTTTACCATGGAAATGTGCCCAACATTTTTATAGAAGCACTTTAACCCTTTTTATGATTTTAATTATCATTTTCTGTTTTTCAAGGTTCTGGCATTAGAATATGGTGAAAAGAGTTTTGAGCTTAAGAGTCAGTCAACCTGGATAACTGTGGTCATGTCAAGGCTCTAGTTATTATCCCTATAACTATGGATAAGTCACTTCAATTTTCTAAATCTCAGTTTTCTCATTTGTTAAAGGAATTGGAAGTGTTGGTAAGGAAAGCATTAAGTAAACTAGAAAGCTCTATACCTTAGAGCCTTAGAGATGGAAAGGACCATGGAAAATCTCTAGTCAAATTTGTAAGAAGAATACTTTCTATAATAGCTTCATAAATGGTTATCTAGACTCCGCTTGAAAAATCACTACCTCCTGAAGGAGATCTATTGCACAAAATTATACAATCACAGAACATCAGGGTTGGGAGGGACCCCAGATACCATTTAGTTCAAACTAGACCAAAACAAAAACACCTTCTGAGGTCATCTAGGCTTTGCTTGCAGGCTTTCAGTGTAGGGGAATCCAATGACCTCAAAGGCAGTACATTTCACTTTTGGATAGTTCTAATTACTTGGAAGTTTTTCTTTATATAATTTAAATTGACCTGCTCATAACTATCATCTATTGTTCCTAGTTCTGCCCCATGAATCAAACAGAATAAGATAAGTCCTGTTCACAATACAACCTTTCTAATAGCTATGCTATATCTATGATGCTCTCCCTAAGGCTTTTCTTCTCCAGGCTAAACATCTTTTCCTTCAACCCTTTATTCACATAGCATGAACTGAAGGTCCTTTATCCTTCTGGGTTGTACTCTTTTGTACACTCTCTGGTTTATCAATACTTTCTTAAACTTTGGCACACAAAATTGAGCACAATACCCAACACATGGTCTGACCAGTATAGAATATTATGGGACTATTGATTCCCTGGTCACAGACATTGACCCTCTTTTCAACTGCCATTTCACATAGCTTATTCATATTGATCCCAAAGTCCAGTAAAACCCTGAGATTAGAAAAAAATTTTATGTAGTGACCCCTTCCCCATTCTTTTACTTTGAATTTTTTTGAACCAGAATGTAAGACTCTCTCTCTCTCTCTCTATTATATATATATGTATGTGTATACATATATATACATGTTTGCATGAATATGTATATATGTATGTGTACATTCTATGTTGTCATAGCTAAGTACATTACTCCTTATATATGTATATATATATATGAATAATTAAATTTCATCTTTTTAGATATGACCCAAAATTTTAGATTGGAGTCAGCAAACTATGCCATGAAGGCCAAATTCAGATCACAAGTCATTTTTTGACTCCTTGGAACTAACAACTATTTTTACATTTAAAAAATTTAAGACAACTTGATTTAAAAGAAATACCCAATTTTGGCCCTTGGGCAGTGGTTTATACACCTGTTTTACATTGTCAAGAGGTCCTTACATCCTGGCTGTCATATGATATGCTATTTATATCATCCTCAGAGTGAATTAAGCAAAAGCAGTAAAATCCATATAATGGCTACATCAATGTAATTGGGGAATATGTAAGGACTGTGGTTGTGAAACATTGAATATATTGTCAGACTTTGTTGCTGTTTTGATTAGTCTCCCTGATCTGTACTTTTCCGACTTCTTTATATTCGTGATTTCTTATGGTATGGTATGGTATGGTATGGTATGGTATGATATGGTATGGTATGGTATGGTATGGTATGGTATGGTATGGTATGGTATGGTGCAACTAGGTGATGTAGTAGACAGAGAGCCAGGCCTGGAATCAGGAAGATTGATCTTCCTGAGTTCACATCTGGCCTCAAACATTTACTAGCTGTGTGACCCTGGGCAAGTCACTTAATCCTGGTTGCCTTAGTTTCCTCATCTGTAAAATGAGCTGGTGAAGGAAATGGAAAAACACTTCCGTTATCTCTGCCAAGAAAACCCCAAATGGGGTCATGAAGTGTTGGGCACAATTGAAAAATGACTGAACAACAACAACTGAACTTGGTGTTTCATTACATTTCAATACCAGATTTACTCAGCCATTGACCAACTGATGGGCATCCAATTTATTTTCAATTCTTTGATGCTACAAAAAAAACTTCTAGAAACATATATGTGTGTGTATACACATATTACATATGTATTTGTATGTGTGTTGGCCCTTTCTGTCTTTGGCCTTCTTGGGGCACGTGTCTAGTAGTGCATTCTCAGGGTTAATGGCAGTGGCCCTTTTTGGTAATTTTCTTTAAATTATTCCAAATTTCTTTCTGTGATGGCAGGGCCTATTTGTTACTCCACCAGTTTATTAATGTCAGGTATGTAGATTCTTACCAGTCTTTCAGGTGTATTCCATCTTGGGCCAGGAATTTGTCATTATATAGTTAGAGGTAGCTCATGGTTGAGGTAATTTGTGGATAGAGCACTGGGCCTGGGGTCAGGAAGTCATGAGTTAAAAACTAGTCTCAGATACTTCCTAGCTGTGTGATCCTGGACAAATAACTTACCTCTGATTGCCTAAGGATTCCCTGGAGAAGGAAATGGCAAACTATTCCAGTATCTTTGTCAAGAAAACCTGATGGATGGGTAGCTTCAGTGTGCTATGGTTCGCAGGGTCATGAAGAGTCAGACATGACTGACCAACAAGAAGTAAGAAGTCAAGCTTTGGTCTAGAAATAATTTTCCTTATGATTATTTCTGATTATTAGGAAACCTTTCATTTCTTTTAATTCAGCCCCACATGACAGATCTCAGATGGATTATTATCTTTATAATGAAAGCATTTAACTACACTTAGATAGCTCAGAGATGCTAGCTATGAATAAATTCCATTTAATAAGCAGTTATTGAATGCCACTGTATCAGGTACTATAGGGATGAAATAGCATAAAACCTATGGTTTCACATGGAGATTTTTGCTTTCAAATCATGGTCATGCAACATCCATACATTACTTTGGTCTGCTGGACTAAAGGTAGATTCCTTGAACAAACCTCTAGTTCATCTTTCTGATTATTGTTTATTTTTGTTTTGGTTTTCTATGTGTAAGCTAGATAGACACATTACTTCTTTTTTTATTTTTATTTTTTTGCTTTTTGGAGGGCAATTGGGGTTAAGTGGCTTGCCCAAGGTCACACGGCTAGTTTTGTGTTAGGTGCCTGAGGCTGGATTTGAACTCAGGTCCTCCTAACTCCGGGGCCGGTGCTCTATTCACTGTGCCACCTATCCGCCCCTAGATACATTACTTCTTACATATGCATTTTTGAAAACAAAAAGTTTAGATATGTGTATTTTCATAGATTCATTTGTGGGTATGTATATTGAAGTCACAAATATGAATATATAAGGAAAAAATCTCAAGGAGAAAAATATGAGGCTATGAATTACTTAAAATTTAGATTTATTTGAAAAAAATTTTAATACACATATATGAATGTATGGATGTGCTTTTGTATATATATATATATATATATATATATATATATATATATATATATAT
>NW_027187391.1:38014398-38018104 GCF_028583685.1 Petaurus breviceps papuanus
ATATATATATATATATATATATATATATATATATATATATATATATAAAATGTATGGCAGCAGGGAAACTAGAAGGTGTAGTAGAGAGAGCACTGGGCCTAGAGTCAGGTAGACTTGAATTCAAATCCAGCCTTAGATACTAGTTGTGCGACCCTGAACAGGTCACTTAACCTCAGTTTCTTCAACTATAAAATGGTATAATAGTCCTTACCTCTCAAGGTTGCCGTGAGGATCAAATGAGAAAGCATTCATAAAGCAGTAGGCACAGGGTCAGACACATAGTAGCTGTTCTATAAAAGCTTATTCTCTCCACCTTCCCCTTACCCCTTGTTGTCATAAGAAAAACTGTCACTTGTTATTGAATCTTCTGTTGACAAATTTCTCCAAAATTGACCAGGCTAGAGGCTTGAAGGGCAAACACACAGCTCATCCCTAGGTCCAGTCCATGCAAAGACCCTTTTAACCTTGATTAAGGTTTGCAGGAATTCATTGTCTGCCAGTCACTTTCCAAATACCAGCAGGAGAGGCATAGAACTTCACTGAAGGAGATAATTTATATATATGCCTTAGAAGTGATGAAGAAACAACATTTTGAATCTATTGTGGATTAAAATTTAGGAAGAAACAACACATTTAATAGCTGTATGACCCTGGGCAAGTCACTTAACCCAGATTGTCTCCAATTTTTTTTTAAAGGAAAAAATAAGACATTACCACATACTGGGTATAGTGACAGAAACTGCACATTATATTATTAGATTGATCAACTAATCCCCAAAACTTCAAATATACATAATTAAAAAAAACAGTTTTTGACATTCTTTCCCAGGAATAAATGGCTTAAGCTGAGATTTGGACTGGGAGGGAAAAGTAGGGTGTGTGTGTGTGTGTGTGTGTGTGTGTGTGTGTGTATGTGTGTGTGTGTGTGCTTTTTTTCCATTTTTATTGATGAATATGAAATGAGACACAGAGGCATATAACTAGAAATCTCCTCCAATCATAGACTATACCACCTGTAGTATTTGAAATGGGGGAGGGGAGGTGGTGGAGGCCTAACTTCCCAAGTGAATATTGATTTGTGCACCTCACAACAAAGCGGGACCCATGCTTACAGTGCCAGCCAAATGTTGCAGTTTGGAAACAGAGGGGCCTTGTCCAAGTGTATTATGCATAAGTTCATGCCTGCCAGCCTGCCTCTAGCCACCTGTGTTTTTCCTATTATGTTTTTATTCCCCTGAAATACATTCATTCAGGAATTTGTTTTCTTTGGGAATGAGCCGACAGCACCCTCCAAATAAAAGCAGGTGCCAGTCTGGAAGGGTCCAAAAAGCAAGCATACAGAAGAAGCTGCCAGTCCACTACTGTCCATACTGAGAGATGGAGCTAAACCCCGGGACAGTCATGAATAGCAGAAGTCATACAGTCATTCTAAAAGACAAATGAGCTTCAGCTTCCCTCCTGACTGCTTCCAACTCCTGTCCTCAATGTATGCTCCTGGAGGAAAAGGTCAGGGGATAATCCTGCACCTGCAGTCCGAGAGAGGGCCCAGCTCCCAGGAAGCCTTCTCAGAAGTGATGCTAATTGTGACTAAGCCCAGGCACGCTTCTACAGAGGGGCAGGTGGGAAGCCTGCCTGCTTTGAAGAACCGTGTCATAATCAAATCTTTTGGATTCTTTGCATAGACTTATAAGTTACATAGGCCAGACCTTCACTTATAGGTTAGTCTTAAGAGGATGATCATTAACAATTCTTTTTGCTGAATGGGATAAAGCACTTAGGGGCAAGGTGAGGGAAAACAGTGTCTACTGAGGCTCCAGTGAGAGGCAGAATAAAGTCAGGGAGCATGATTTATTCAGAGGGTCTTGAACTCCACCTCAAGGGCTCTTCACTAATTGTGATATTGTGTACCCTGCCATCTGTACTTGGCGTCAGGTTAACAACTACTTTGGAGACCTAGAAACCTCTCTGGGGATTTCTCTTTGTGGACATCCATCTGCCTACTTAAGACTTTTATAAGTGGATAGTGCCAGGGTGGAAATGGAAAGAAAGAGAGGAAATAAAGTGCAATCATCCAGCTATGGATATAATTGTTTTGGATTTTAGACAAAGCAGAGATCTTTTGTGTATTCTCTCTCCCATACTTCTACTCTCTCACTTCTAACCTGCTTTTTGACATTGGTGCCCTTGTCAAGGACTATTAGTATTTCAGAATGATGACTATTAAAATTTGCTTTCACTTTGCAAAGTGGTCGATTTTGTGTGTTTGTCATTTTATTCCCAATCCCAATAATGATCCCGTTAGTCATACATAGAAAGTAAAAACAATAAACTCTCAATAAGTTTTGAATATAACTATCTAATAGAGGGTTTAAGTTTTGTTTGTTTTGAGGGAGGCTTTCCAAATCTGATATTTTATTAGTCTATATAATTCTTAATGTAAGGTGTTTTTATTTTAATTTTAATAGTATTTTATTTTTTCCCAATTACATGTCAAGACAATTTTTAGCATTCATTTTGTGTTCTGAATTTTTTCTTCCTCTGTACCTCCCCTCTCCTCCCCTCTTCTGAAAATGGTAGGCAATTTGATACAGGTTCTACATGTGTTATCATGTAAAACACATTTCCATTAGTCACAGTTGTGAAAGAAAAAACAGATCAAAAGAAAAAAAAACACAAAAAAGAATAAAGTGAAAATGTATGCTTCAATCTGCATTCGGATTCCATCAGTTCTTTATCTAGATGTGGAGAGCATTTTTCTTCCTGAGTCCTTTGGACTTGTCCTGAATTATTGAGTTGCTAAGAACAGCTAAGTCATTCATACTCAATTGTCACACAATGTTGTTGATACTGTGTGCAATGTTTTCCTGGTTCTGCTCATTTCACTTTGTATCAGTGCCTACAAGTCTTTCCAGATTTTTCTGTAATCTGCCTGTTCATCATTTCTTAATGAACAATAGTGTTCCATTACACTCATATACCACAACTTGTTATCCATTCCCCAACTGACAGGCATCCCCTAAATTTCTAATATTTTGCCACCACAAAAAGAGCTGCTATAAATGTTTTTGTATATACAAGTCCTTTTCCCACTTGTATAATCTGTTTTGGATACACACTTAGTAGTAGTATTGTTGGATCAAAGGGTATACAAAGTTTGGTTGCCCTTTGGACATAGTTCCAAATTGCTTTCCAAGAATGGTTATATCATTTTACAACTCCAGCAAAAGTGCATAAGTGTGCCAATTTTCCCACATCCTCTCCAACATTTATCATTTCCCTTTTTTATTGTCATATTAAGCACTCTGATAGGTGTGAGGTGGTACCTCACAGTTATTTAATTTGCATTTATCTAATCGAAAGTGATTTAGAGCCCTTCTACATATGCCCATAGATAGCTTTGATTTCTTTATCTGAAAATTGCCTGTTCATATCCTTTGACCATTTATCAATTAGGGAATATTTTATATTCTTATAAATTTGACTCAGTTCTCTATGTATTTTAGAAATGAGAGCTTTATCCAGGTAGCACAGCAAGTAAGAGCACCGGCTCCAGTGTTGGGATGACCTGGTGATCGAATCCTGGGCTTAGACACTCAGCACCACACCCAGAAATAACTGGCAATGTAACCTTGAGCAAGTTACTTAACCCCGATTGCTTTAGAGAGAGAGAGAGAGAGAGAGAGAGAGAGAGAGAGAGAGAGAGAGA
>NW_027187391.1:38018114-38057674 GCF_028583685.1 Petaurus breviceps papuanus
AGAGAGAGAGAGAGAGAGAGAGAGAGAGAGAGAGAGAGAGAGAGAGAGAGAGAGAGTAGTTTGCTCCAATTTCCACTCAGACTCCATAATTCTTTCTCTGGATGTTGAATAGCCTTTTCCATCATGAGTCCTTTGGAGTTGTTTTATAACCTTGCATTGCTGAGATGAACCCAGTACATCAAAGTTAGTTGTCACACATATGCTGTGTCTATAATAATGTACAAAGTTCTCCTGATTCTACTCTCCTCACTCAACATCAATTTATATAAATCTTTCCAGGTTATTATGAAGTCTGTCTGCTACTTATTTCTTTTCTTTTTATATATATATATATATATATATATATATATATATATATATATATATTGGTCTTTATTAATTTGTTTGTTTAATTTTAGTTTACAGGATTCAATTCCACAATTCCTTGAGTTTCAAATATTCTCCCCCTCCTTCCCCCCCCCCCGAAGGGCATCTTACAATCAAGTATAGGATCTGCAAATAGTTTCACATTAGACATTGGTCAGGTTATAAAGAAGGATTGTATCAGATGGAATGAACAATGGAAAAGAGGAAACAAAACCGAACAAGAACAAGACAGAGAGCAGGTAGTTTGCTTCAATCTGCATTCAAACTCTGTGCTTTCTAGTTCTTTCTCTGAATA
The DNA here is from genome assembly GCF_028583685.1 of Petaurus breviceps papuanus. Classification (NCBI taxonomy): domain Eukaryota; kingdom Metazoa; phylum Chordata; class Mammalia; order Diprotodontia; family Petauridae; genus Petaurus; species Petaurus breviceps. The sequence goes on from NW_027187391.1 coordinate 38,018,776, forward strand.
TAGATATCTCTCTTCATCATGAGTCTTTTTGAATTTGCTTATAACCCTGCATTGCTGAGAAGAGTCCAGTCTATCAAAGTTGGTCATCACACATACGTTGAGTCTGTAATTGTGTATAAATTTCTCCTGTTCTACTCTTCTCATGCAGCATCAGTTTGTATAAGCCTCTCCAGGTAAATAGGAACTTCATCTGCTCCCTGTTTCTTATAGCACAATAGTATTCCATTACATTCATATACCACAACTTGTTTAGCCATTCCCCAATTGATGGGTATCCCCTTAATTTCTGATTCTTTGCCACCATAAAAAGAGCCACTATAAATATTTTTGTACATATGGGTCTTCCTCCCACTTCAATGATCTCTTTGGAATACAACCCTAGAAGTGGTATTGCTGGGTCAAAGGGCATAAAATTACTTATAGCCCTTTGGGAATAGTTCCAGATTGCTCTCCAGAATGGTTGAATCAGTTCACAACTCCACCAACAATGCATTAGTGTTCCAATTTGTCCACATCCTCTCCAGCATTTATCATTTTCCTGTTTTGTCCTCTTAGCCAGTCTAACTGGTGAGATGTAGCACCTCAGAGTTGTTCTGATTTGCATTTCTCTAATCAATAGTGATTTAGAGAATTTTTTTCATATGCTTATAGATATCTTTAATTTCTTCCTCTGAAAACTGCCTGTTCATATCCTTTGACCATTTGTCATTTGGGGAATGACTTGTATTCTTATAGATTTGACTCAATTCTCTGTATATTTTAGAAATGAGGCCTTAACAGAAACATTGGTTGTAAAAATTCTTTCCCAATTTTCCACTTCCCTTTTAATCTTGGTTACATTGGCTTTGTTTGTACAGAAGCTTTTCAATTTCATGTAATCAAAATTATCCATTTTGCATTTTATAATGCTCTCTAATTCTTGTTTGGTCATAAAGTCTTCCCCTCTCCATAAATCTGACAGGTAAACTATTTCTTGCTTTCCCAGATTGCTTACAGTATCAGCCTTTCTACCTAGATCATGAACCCATTTAGACTTGATTTTGATATATGGTGTTAGATAATGATCTTTGCCCTGCTCCTTATTTCTTATAGCACAGTAGTAATCCCCTTGATTTCCAATTCTTTGCCACCACAAAAAGAGCTGCTATAAATATTTTTGTACATATGGGTCTTTTTCCCACTTGTATGATCTTTTTGGGATACAGCCCTTAAAAGTGGTATTGCTGACTCAAAAGGTATGGACATTTTTATAGCCCTTTGGGCATAGTTCCAGATTGCTCTCCAGAATGGTTGGATCAGATGAACTGCATTTCTTTAACCATCACAAAACCAACCCACTCCATAGATACATAAAAAGGAAAAAAAAAGTTGCAGTGTTTAAATGTGCTAATTGTTCTTCCTTGTTAGATCACACTTCACGAAAGAAGACTTATTGGGAGAAAGCCAATATGAATTAGCAGAAAAACCTATGAATTATAATATATAGAGGGACTGCCATTTCATTTCTTTCAAATGCCTATATTGAATCAGATGAACCTAACAGATGTTGCCTAATGATGACCTTATTAGCATTAGCTGGACTAAAAAAAAGCATCTAAGTGGCACAGTGGAAAGAGAACTGGGCTTGGAAGGAGGAAGACTCCTCCTCTTCTTGACTTCAGATCTGACCTTAGACAAGCTTACTAGCTGTGTGACCTAAGGCAAGTCACTTAACTGTAATTACCTCAGTTCCCTCATCTATAAAATGGACTGGAGAAGGAAATGGCAAGCCATTCCAGTATTTTTGTTAAAAAATCAAAACAAAACAAATAGGGTCATGAAGAACAGAGATGAAATGAATGAAAATGAAATGAAAAATGAAAAATGACTGAACAGCAATAACTGAACAAATAAAAATGAGAGAAAAAAAGTGTTTGATTTAGTGGAAAGAAGACTAGTTCTAGAGTCAGAAATCTTCAGGTCAGATTCTACCTCTAATGTTTTCCACCCTATGTGACCTTGGGCAAGTCACTTAACTTCTCTTGGACTGTTTCCTCACCTGTGAAATGAAGAGGTTGGACTAGATGTTTGCTTAGTTCTCTTCTAGCTTAAGATCTATAAGCCTATAATTTAAAAAATAAAATTGTATTCAAATAGATGTTTGAAAAGGATTTCTTTCCTTTAGCCTAAACATTCTGTATCTCCTTACTAATCTGATACAATTTCTTTATAGGCAACAAAAAGGAACATTTTTGCCCAGACTATGTCTGAATGATCACAAACTCCAAATTAACACTTATTCAACTGAGGTGCCACAAATGCATAAATCACACACTCATTTCAGGTATTTTATTACATGTTGAATCTGTGGTGTGAAGATAAATTGGTAATCTATTCTTTGAGCTGTTTTATGAATTTTACTGTCTTTTTCCTCTCCTAATCATAGCATCCTGTCAGAACCCAGCCACTAATTTAATAAGGTTCATGTTGATGTTCTGTGATCTTTACATTGGTGAAGTAGGGTGGGGAAGGTTGGCATGGTGATCTATTTGACGTGTGGATCTATTAGGAAGTCAGTTATACCTTCAGAATAGAATTTTTGACAGCATGAGGTTAAAAGCAAAAATGAGAAAAGTCATTTATGGAAAATAGTGAACCCACTTAGTCACCACAGGGATGACACTTTACCATTCAGAAAAGAGGTTACAGAGGGGTCAAAATAGCACCTTTTGCTCTGGGGATTCCTCCCAGCAGTTAAAGAGGCTTATTGCTGGTACTTACAGCTCTTGTGGGAAGGGTCTCTAAGGGTAAATGGGATCCCATGGCAACCAAGGGGATAAAAATGATTCATTCCTCTGCTGTCAAAGACCCTGTGCTGTGAGACTATGTAGAGCTCAGGCTGTATTAAGTACTATTCAGACCTTGGTATTAATAGCTGTGAAATGAGTCTTTTAGCTGTAAATATCATCAGTTCTTTCTGCATCTTGACTGGTTGCCCTTCTTTACCCCTATTAAACACCCCCCCCCCCCGGCCCCGCCAGCCATTTCATGTTCAGGATGGGGAAGAGTAGGATGGCCACCAGGCAACCCAATTAGAATAATGTCAATATCAAAGTAGTGGAGCACATTAACATAATTCACAATGAGTTACATGGCTCTTTCAGAAGTTGATATCTCATGGTGGAGAAAGCAACTTTGTCATCCAAATGCCTCAAGAAATGAGGGTGTGAATTTCTACTAAATCTTATGAGATCAAGTGACCTTTAGATGTTTCCTGTTGATGTAACAGCGGAATTACTTTACTTAGCCCTGAGACATTTATCAGGTATAACTCATTGTTGATTTGCAGCACCTATCGAAGATGGATGTACAGATGAACAAGCAACTCAGCCTTTTAATATTTGTCTTAATATGTAGCAACCACAACTCGATCCAATCTTACATATGTTCTGACCTGGAGGAAGTACAATGACACTATTGACCTTCCTTACTCTAGCCACCATTTTTTTATTAATGTAGCCAAAGACTGGCATAATGGATACAGGATTGACCTGAGATTCAGTTAAAAGCTGCATTCAAAAGAACTCAGTCCTTGGAGGTAAAAGACATAGGTTTAAATGATGACTCAGCTACTATGTGTTTGATGGTGGTCAAATTTGTGAGTGTCAGTTTTTAAGAGGATTGTATCCATTGGTCTCTAAGATTTTTTCCATTTCTAAATCTATGATACTGAGTTACTTAATATCTATAATATTATAATTACACATCAGTCAGCAATCTGCCTCTGGGAAGGAAATTTTCATATCAGTGATTCCTTGTATAGATGTATACTTTTTTAAATCTCAAAAAAATAAAACATATTCTTAAAATAATTTTTTTTCTGACTACCACACCATACAATTGGTTCATACAGAGTTTGCAGTTTATCAGAGTTTATCCTTTTTCTATTTATTTTAAAATTTCATTGGCATCTTTAGTTTTTTTAATCACTTCCCTTTTCCAATGTTATTTTCATGTTAAATGTTACTTAGTCACATGTCACCCATCCTTAACTTGTACAGCTGATTATTTTTCTCCCTGAGATCAAATGTAGAGTTTTATATTTGCTCCTATAAAATTTCATCAAATGAGATTTGCCTGATTCTTACATCTGGTCAAAGTCTTTTGGATCCCAGTTCTGTCATCCAATATATTAATTATGCTTCTTGATATTGGATCAGTAGGGAATTTTTCTAATTATTTAATATTTTTATTTTCCCCCAATTACCTGTGAAAATAATTTTAACATTCTTTTTTCCTTCAAATTTTGAGTTCCAAATTCTTTCTCTCTCTCCTCTCCTCATCCTCCATTGATAAGGCAAGCAATTTGACATAGGTTATATATATATGGAGTCATGCAAAATACATTTCCATGTAAGTCATTCTGTGAAAGAAAACACAGAAAAATCCCCAAGAAAATATAGAAAAAGCATGTTTTATCTTCATTTTGGCTCTACCAGTTCTTTCTCTGAGGATGGACATCACCTTTCATCATAAGTCCTACAGAATAGTCTTGGATCATCATATTTCTGAAAATAGCCAAATTATTCATAATAGATAATCATAAAATATTGCTATTACTGTGTACAGTGTTATGCTGGTTCTACTCATTTCACTTTGTATCAGTTCATGCAAGTATTTTCATATTTTTTTCTGTGAGCATCTTGCTCATCATTTCTTAAAGCACAATAGTATTCCATCACAATCATATACAACTTGTTCAGCCATTCCCAAATTGATGGGGAAATTCAATTTCCAATTCTTTGTCACCACTAAAAGAGCTGCTATAAATACTTTTTGTGCACATAGGTCCTTTTCCATTTTGTTTCTTATCTCTTAAGGATATAGATCTAGTAGTGGTATTGCTTGATTAAAGGGTTTGCATACTTTTATAGCCCTTTGGGCATAGTTCCAAATTGCTCTCCAGAAAGGTTGAGTCAGTATACAACTTCACCAATAGTACATCAGTGTTTTAATTTCCCACATCCCCTTTGGCAGTCTCCTTTTCTCTCATATTAGCCAATCTGACAGGTGTGACAGAGTCGTTTTAATTTTCATTTATCTCATCAATAGTCATTTAGAGAATTTTTTTTTCATACAACCATAGAAAACTTTGATCGCTTTGTCTAAAAACTGCCTGTTCATATGCTTTGACCATTTGTCAATTGAGGAATGGCTCTTATTTTATAAATTTGATTCAGTTTTCTATGTTTGAAAAATGTAGTCTTTACAAGAGAAATTCCTGTAATATTTTCCACAGTAATGATTACCAACTATGCATTTTCCTCCATCCTATTTCCTCCCTCCTTATCCTACTCCCTCTCTCCTGTTACCCTGTCCATTCTCAAAAATATTGTGCTTGTGACTTTTACCTCCCCCAAAATGCACTCGCTTCTAACAGTACCATCCTCCTTCTCTTATCTCTTTCCCTTCCTACTTTCTTGTATGGTAAGAGAGATTTCCACACCTAAATCAGTAGGAAATTCAATAAGCTTGCTTTTCTATGTCTTTGTCTGACTCATTGATAAAAATGTTCAACAGAAGAAGGCAGGCCACTGGAGACCTCCCATCCATTCATTAATTATCCATCTTAGGTCTGTTTGTTGATTAATGTCCTAAGTATGGAATGTTTATTTTTTGCTTTCTGACTTAGTTTCTGTGAAGGCACTCTTAAATAGCACCTCTTCTTCTGCAGATTAATAAATGTGTTGAGGACACTAGCCTAATCAGAAATGTATCAAATTCATAACATGTAAATCTCCTGAGAATGACCAAAATGCAATTTGGAAATGTTTCACAAAATAATAAAATTATTATACAATAAAAATAAAATTAATTTGTGGTTTTCTGAGTCAGTATGTGGCTTCCAGGGATCTATTTCTATTTGAGTTTGACATCATTGGTCTAGAGGGATATTTAATTGACCAAACTTTGATCAAAAGATAGGATTTTTCTTCTGATTGTGTAATTCATTTGGTAAAATAGTTTGAGGCAGAGTTGCACAAGTCATCAGCCTCACTTTCTCTTCCAGAGTCATTGAAGTCCAGTGGCAAGACAAAAGTGAAAATGGATGACAATGGCCTGAAATGCAGTAGATGAACTAATTGTCTTTGATGTCTGATCAAGCTCTAAGAACTCCACAGCACCTGCTTCAGCTGCCTTAATGGCCATTGGAACAAATTGTTCTCACAGATCCATTCCATAAAAAGAAGTCTTCACATGCTTGGCGGTAGATATCCCTCTAAGTCATTGAGGGATTTGAGGCCAATAGGTTACCCTCAACTTGATTTAGACCATTTGCTGATGTTTTCTGAGACAATTTACTGGAGTCAACTCCAAAGATGGAGTAACAACTCTGAAAAGGGCTTGGCACGTCCTCACACCAGTGGTGCTAGTCCTCTCTGAACACTCCATACATCCCTAGTGTATAGTCATGGTATGCTATATCAAAAGGTATGCACAATTTAGTAAATTTGGGCATATTTCCAAATATATTTGCAGAATGGCTAGATCTATTTGTAGCTCCCTTGTCAATGAATCAATGTGCCTATCTTCCTCTAGGTCCTCTGATATCTGTCATTTTCCTTTTTGTTTTTTGGTCAATATTGTCAAACTATGCGTAGTATGAGATGAGATACTTTAATTTGTATTTTCCTAATTATTCATGATTTGGAATGTTTTTTTTATGTGGTGGTTGATGCCTTGAATTTCTTCTCTCAGGAACCACTTATTTATATCTTTTGACCATTTATCTGTTGGAGAATGACTTGTATTCATCTGTTCCTTATATATCTTAGATTTAAGACCTTTATAATTGAAACTTGTTTCAATGATTTTCCCCCAGTTAACTGTTTCCCTACTAATCTTGGTTGCATTGGTTTTGTTTGAGTTAAATACCTTTTAAAATTTCACTTATTTTTTTCTATACTATTTTCTAATACCTTTTCTTCTGTTTATTCCCTACTCACTATTTATGTAAAAAGAGTTATGTGGAAACCCCCCTCCCCTCCCTTCCCCTCCAATGTTCCTTTGCTAATATAAACAGCTTCCAACACTCTGCCCTCCTTCTATTCCCCAATTCAGATCCCAATAGGGCCCTATAAGATGTTATTATTTTTCATAGAAGCACCATATTTTCCAATTTCAAACTCTGATGCTAGTACTTAAGTTGAAAGAAGGAAGAAAAAAATTCTATGCTCAGAAGTCTATAGCTCCAAAAGAATGTTCAATAGCAGACCCTGGAGGTAGATCACATATTACAGTTTAACCACACAAATGAAGAGGAAGATTATTAGTATATCAAGTTAAGCTACAAAGATTTGTTATTGCTGTTGTTTTATATCTGATCAATGTCTTTTGTCTTTACATCACCGTCATTTCCAAATGAATCAATGTAAAGTTTGGATAAGGATAGGGGATAGCCTTTAAACCAGGAAGATCTATGTTGAAATGCTACATCAGGCACTAACGGTTTCATACTCCTGGGCAAGTCATTAAACCACTTGGTACCCCCAGGAAATAATCTGACTTTATGTTACAGAAGAATTGCTTTATCAGTAGAGTGTTTCTCTATCATATCAAATGACCAAAATGGTGAAATCAGAGATCCAGAACATATCCTAATATACAGGGTGTCATAGAAGGCTTAGAACATTTAAAACTATTAAAACTTAAAGTTATACTATGACATTTGAGACACCCTGTATATGTAGGTCTCACACCTTCCCAGCAAATAAGCCTTCTTTTGTGAAAGAAAAAGAGGTCAGCAAAGGCAGCTATTACCATAACTTCTGTTATAACCATAGCTTCTGACTGTGTGTACAATGTTTCACACTCAAAATGAAGAACAAGGAGGAAAAGGTGAAGAAGAAAGAGGAGGAGAAGGAGGAAGAGGAGGAGGAGGAAAAAAAACACAAGAAGAGGATGAGGAGGAGAAACAGAACGAGGAGGAGGAGAAGTAGGAGGAAGAAGAACAGGAGTAGGAAGAAGAAGAGAAGGAAAAGATGTATTCCTTTATCTCTTCTCTGAAGCCAAGATTGGCTATTATAGTACCCTAGGATTGGCTTTATTTTGGAATTCTACTCTTGAATATTATTGTTGTTTTAAGCAATGTACTTTAAAATTTTTCTTTGTAGACTTAATATAGACTACTTTGGAGGGCAATGTGGAATTGTGGATAGAGGTTTGCATTTGGAATCAGGAAGGGCCAGGTTCAAATCCTGCTTCAGTCATTTATTGTCTGTGTGATACCAGATGAGTTACTCAACTTGTCTGAACTTCCTTCTTGATCTGTAATGGGTAGATAACAATATTGCATATCTCACAGGGTTGTTGGAGAGATCAAATGAAATAACATTTGTAAAACACTGTATAAGCCTCAAAGCAGTAAAAAAAAATCAGCTCTTATTACTTTTACCTTGGATATCCAGAAGATTCAGACGTAAAGTATATTGCCTGGTTGCCCACATCTTCATTTTGTTGCTGTTTTAAAATATTGGTCTTGCAACTCATGGACAACAAGAATCGTTAATTGCTCAAGACAGCTCTATGAGTTAGAAATATATAGAGAAGCAATGCCTAACACTATTTCAACAGGAAATGATTGTGGGGTACTCCAAACCCACATAAACCATGTATGATTAGGGCAAAAACTCACATGGGAAAAGGACTCTGCAAGTCATTCTTCTCAGTCAACTCCAAATCATGCCACTAGTACTCTATCCTCCCCTCCCCTCTTCTTCCATGGGACAAAGAATTCCTGGGTTCTGTATTCTGATAGGTGAACTTTCATTTAGAACTAGACTATTCCAACATTTCCTAGACAGATGCAATCCATGGCATCTCAGTCACTGCCAATACCCTTCTCCTCTATTTGTCTAGTCTTTATTAGAATGTAAGCCTCTTCAGGACTGGGACTGTCTTGCTTGTTTATATTTGTAGCTTTTGGCACAGTGCCTAGCATGTACAAAGAGATTACTAAATGCCTTCTTTTTTAAAAAAAATTAACTTTTAATTTACAACACTCAGTTTCCCAAGCTTTTGAGTTCCAAAATTTCTTCCGTTACTTCTCCTTCCCCCTTCTCCCCATGGTGGCATGCAATCTCATATAGGTTCTACAAATACCTTCACATTAAATATTAGTCAAGTTGTAAAGGATTATAACCAATGCAATGAACAATGAGAAAGGAACAAAACAAAACAAAAAAGAGAGTGCAAGTAGTATGCTTCAATCTGAATTCAGATTTCATAATTCTTTTTATGTGGATAACCTTTTCCATCATGAGTCCTTTGGAGTTATCTTATAACCTTACATTGTTGAGATGAGCCCAGTCTATCAAAGTCAGTCATCACAGATATGATGTGTCTGTAATGATGTACAATGTTCTCCTGGTTCTGCTCCTCATACTCAGCATCAGTTCATATAAGCCTCTCCATGTTATTATGAAGTCCATTTGCTCATTTATAGCACAGTAGTATTCCATTACATTCATATACCACAGCTTGTTTAGCCATTCCCCAATTAATGGGCATCCCCTTGATTTCCAGTTCTTTGCCACCACAAAAAGAGCTGCTATAAATATTTTTATACATAAAGGTCCTTTTCCTGCTTGCATGATCTCTTTGGGATACAGCGCTAGAAGTGATATTGCTGGGTCAAAGGGTATGCATGAATATCTTCTGATTAATTTATTTTTATTTCTGTTTTTTGTACCACTTAAATTAGTTTTTCTTTAGGAAAATGCCCAACTGGCATCTTAGTATTTTTAAAAATCAATTCAGAAAATACAGCAGGAATCTGAGTGAGTAAAAAGTGTTTTTTCCAGCATTTGAAATTTGTTGTTGTTGTTGAATCATTTCAGTTGTGTTCAATTCTTTGTGACTCCATTTGGGATTTTCTTGACAAAGATACTGGAGTGATTTGCCATTTCCCTCTCTGGCTCATTTTACAAATAGAGAACTGAGGCAAACAGACTTGCCTAGGATCACATAGCTAGTAACATTCAGGTACAGTAAAAACAGTGTTTTGATGGAGTGTCCAGAAATCCTGACTTCAAATCTCTATCTGCTGCTTAATTGCTGTGTGACCTTGAACAAATCATTTAAAGTCTGTGGGTCTTATTTTCCCCATTTGCAAAATTAGGAAGTTGGACTAGACCACTTCTCAGTTCCTTTCAGGCTATAAATCCATCATTGCTGAGCCTTTAATGGATGAAGCAATTTATAATGAAATTCTTATCCACTTAAAGGCTTCTCCACCCAGCTGGTAACCAGCAGTGGGCCTCCAGTATCAAGAACTTGTCTAGTCCCAAAGGATACAAATTAGTTCCTTTTTTTTTCCCTTTGAGTTCCCTCCTCTCCTAACCACCACTAGTGTTCTAAACCATTGGGAATAGATAAGCAACAATTGCCTACAGTTTACCTAACATTTATTCTTAATATTTACAGGAGCTCTAACTAGATCCTCTCCCCCTCAACTCCTAGACCGACAAACACCATAATCCTATCCCCACTACATGATCCCTAATATAAATTCTTCTATTTACATCAAGGCTAAAGTCCATCAATGAACATAAAATTGTCAGCCTAAACTTGTTTTGACTCTCTTGTATTCAATCCTGGAAACAGGTAATTTATGGATATACAACCCTGAGATGTGACAGCTGTCACATGTGTTTAGTCACTTATTAAACACTGCTCTTTTATTTTCTATAACTTTGCTGGGAATTAACTTCCATTTATTGTTGTTTTTTGTTCAGTCATTTTTTAGCACTGTCAGACTCTTTGAAACCCCATTTGGGGTTTTCTTGGGGTTTTCGTTGTGATCCCATTTTTTGACAAGATACTAGAGTGGTTTGCCATTTCCTTCTCCAGCTTATTTTACAGATGAGGAAATGGAAGCAAACAAGGTTAAGTGACTTGCCCAGCATCACCCAGTTTGTGCATCTAAGATCAGATTTGAACTCAAGAAGATAGATCATTCTGACTTCAGGCTTAGCACTCTATCCAATACAACACCTAGCTGCCTCCTCTGCTCATTACTCTGCCCCTTTCAGTTGGGTCTATGTTGAAAGCCCTGCCAGGAAAAACCTTTGCATAGAGGACTGTGCTCCAAAAGGTTGGCTGATTGCTAAATATTCTTTGTAAGCAATTTACACCTCAGAAATCAGCAAAAACTACAAATCATGGCTTGGACTATTGTTTGCTTGATTGTCTTGATTTAAGAGATGGAGAAAATGTAAGTTATGGAAAAAATGCTAATAATGTAATTGAAACTTAAAAGTGTGTTGTAGCTTCTTTTATTTTTGTTTTTTCTTCAGAAAGCCAGTTGGTAAGCATTTAATAGAGTACTTCTGCCTTGTTTCCAGAGGAAACTGCTCTAAAGGTGATAAGACTCAGCCTCATTTCAATTCTGCTCATCTCATCCTTACATATCTCACTACCTTCCTCCCACTCTTACCCTACTGTCATTGTGTAGTCTGCATAATTCCTTCAGTCATCTGTTATGGGAATAGGAATCTGAAGATCTTCCCTGCCCATGGGCCCTTTGATAGGCATGAGTGACTCTGAGAATCTTCCTTGATTTGAAAATATACTCTGCCCCCTAATAGGCTTAATGTGGTTACATGGAGCCTGTGGTAGGAGGCTTGTTTTTCAGGAATGCCCACATCTTGTAAGTTGTGATTGGGTAGTGGGTCAAAAAAGTTGAGACATTTTCTGAGCCAGGAGAAGGTTATATATACCCGGATATGAGGTTTTGTTTGGGGGATCACTTTGGGAAGAGTCGTGTGATTTGACCAGATGAGACTCTGGGAAGCTGTTGAGCCCCCTGGCTTTGAAAACCCAGATGTTGGTGCTTCCCTCTCTGGTAACTGACTAGGTATGGATGTAATGGTCAGACAGCTGGAAGACTGTCTGCTGATCTGTTTCTCTGTCTGCTTGTAACTTCTGCTTGCAACTTGTTTGTAATCTCTGAAGTTCAGGGTACTGACTTTTTCCCCAGAACTAGGTAAATGATATATGTTTGATTGATTAAAGTAAGATTATTAACTCATTTTGAATTGCTTTCCTTTAGAAAAGCAGATCCAAGAACCTGTGCTAGCAGCCATCCTGGGTATGCTAGGGTGCTTGTTGCTACATCATCCTAGTGTGCTTCTAGACACACCACTCCTTGAATTTTTTTTGCAACTATACATAATCTGCAGAGAGATAAAGAAAGCCAAGCATTGGTAAGAACATTTTGTGCTGCCCTTCTTTTCCCTCTTCCCTTAACTGGAGTAGAATGAGGAATGACATTTGAAGCAAAAATAAGTGAACTCCAGTGATTTTCCAACAGGAATATTGAAAGATAGAAGTGTTTTTAACCAAACAAAGCAGAGTCAATCAATTAATAAGAATTTATTAAGAACCTACTATATTCCAAGTATTAAGTGATAGGCAGAGATGATCACAACAGATAAAATAATTTTACTTATGTAGAATTTAAAAAAAAAGTTTTTTTAGTGGTTGATAAAATGTAGCTAAGAAAAAAAGAAAGGCTGTTGACTAGAAAAATTATATAACTGGTATAAATGTTTTAAATTCAAGATATTTAGGAAACTGATGCAAAAATAAAAGTTCAGCTATTAACCAGTGCATAAGCAGTCAAAGAAAATGAACAGATAGTTCTGAAGTTCATCATTCAGCAATACTTTAGTTTCAAAATGTTTATCAAAGTTATTTATTGTGTGACAACTGATAGATAACTAGAAGACTGAGAGAATTAATGTTGTAGAGTCAGTAGGTGCAACTTGTGTCCAACATGGGTCCTAGAGACAGGAAGAATTTAGAAGGAGAGGGAGTCAAGAAGGTAAGAAGATCAGACTTAAGCCAGGGGTGCTAAACTAACAGTGAAATGAAATTTACTCCCCTAAGGTCATGTCCTAGAAGAAGGAACTTTTGGGACAAGTCATGGTGTGTCTACTATATATCATTGCCTTCATATCTCTATCTTTATCTCTGTCTCTATCTTTCTGTCACATACAGACACATATACATAAATATATATATATATATACACACATATATAATAAGAATAATGTTCTTAGATCCCTAGAATAATCAAAATTTTGATGGGGAAAAGGGTAGAATAGTTAAGAGGATAGTAATCTTCCTGGTTAGAGGGATATATTAGATGCAGTTTGGTAGAAGAGAGATGGAATGAGGATACTGGGTGTGTCTAAAGATGTGAGGAAAGGAGACCCATTGGGTGAGACCAGGGTGCTAAAATAGACACAGGTGAGGGTTCTAAAGTTGTTCAATAAACAACTCATCCCTGCCTTTGGTCAACAAAGAAAGAAATAATTATTAAACGGGAAGGGTTTTATTGGGTGCTGCCAATTCAGACATTAAGCGAATAAAAATAGTGATAATTGCTTCAGGATTAAATTTAAAATCTACTTACTCAGAACCAAATACACTGAAAGCCCCAGTGAATTGCTGTTGGAACAATGCCTAGTTGGTAAATACAACATGAGAAGGAAGCTTCCATTTTGTATGGGGGCCTTGAGAGAGATCTTTGCCAGAGTTTGAAATGCTGGCAAATGGTTCATTCAAGCTCTACAGATGACTGAATGGAGGACAAATTAAGCATGATTTTAGGTTACTGGAACAGCAGTGATGTATGGTAACAATAAACTCTGTAAAATTAGATTTCAGAGCCAAAGTCCCAAAAGTTTCCACAATCTAGGAAAGGTATAAGCTATACTGAATTATATGCCAGGTTATTTATGCATTGTTTTTTATAGTCTTCACTTATCCATTACAGAAGCACTTCTGATATGGAATATCTTGCATAATCCTCTGGGATCCTTCTCAATATGGCCTAATTTCAGCTCCCCTCTCCCCACCCCTATCTCCTCTTCCCCCTCAGGTTCACTAGGTTTCTGGAACTTTTGTTTGCTATTCCTAACTGAGGAGTGCAAATGTGGTTTTCTTTCTACACTCTAGTTAGTTTCACTTTGGCCCATTGTTTCTGATCACTGTATCCTTCCCTGCTAGTAACCCTCTCTTTGTTCAGATTCTCTAGGTAACTGCTCTTCCGTGTCTCTTCTGTCTCCCATTCCCAAGATTTCTAACATACTTTTTTTAAAATTATTATTTTATTTATATTTATATGTTATTTCTAATACAACCAGTGTACTGAAATCTGCTGAATCACATAAAAGCTCCTGAAGGCTATAGTTTCTTTAAAATAAACACGACATCAATCTCCTGGATCCCCTACATTTGCATTCATTGTAATAATGACTTCACATTTACAAGTAAAATGGATTAACCAATAGTTGATATTCATTCAAAAATCCTAAACTCCTCTGCTTATTCTTCAATCAATTTGCTGTGTTTGAACACAAGCATTTTATAATTTCTTAAAATAATTTAATGAACCTATGACATAATCTGGGAAGGTAGTCACAGAGCAACTGAATGATCAAATGGGTCCCACAGATCTGCTTCATACTAGTGTCTTCCAACTTCGAATCTATGATATGTAATCATGCAATCTGAGAGTCCAGCCCATAGGATTCTGGTCTACAGTATCCCTGAAATATGTTCAGGTAATCTCTGACTAAAGACCTCCAATGAACAAAAACTCATTGTCTCACAGGTCAGGCCATTCTCCATTGAGACAACTCTAGCTGTTACATACATTTCTCCCTCTTCCCCTATCTCACTTCATATTAAGCCAGAATCAGTTATTCTTTGTCTTCTACACATTGATTCTAATTCTGGTTGTGAGTTAAACAGAATAAATCTAATTCTTCTTTCATGGAATAGTCTTCCATATATTTGAAGACTTCGATTATGTAGTGTTTAAATTCTTTTGAGACCAGGTTTTAGGTGCCCTAAATAATCTGACTGCTATGTTCTGCATATACTTCATATTGTTAATGTCTTGGCTAGAATGAGGCTTGTAGAAATGATGTGCCCAATACTGTCCACATGGTCTGACCAGAGAGGAATAAAAGAATGAAATTATTATAATTCTTCTTCTGAATCAAAGTTTACATTAGTTTCTTTGATTGCCATGTCAAACTACTGACATATTTTGTTTGCTGTCCACTACAATTTTAGATAGATCAGTAAATAGAACACTGAACTTGGAATCAGGAAGACCCAAGTTCAAATCTAATTTCTAGCACTAGCTTTGTGACCTTTGGCAACTCATTTAACTTCTGTCTACCTCAGTTTTCTCATCAGGAAAATGGAGCTAATAATAGGATCTACCTTCCAGGGTTGTTGTGAGGCTTAATTTAATATTTGTAAAGCACTTTACAAACCTTAAGGTACTCCATAAATGCTAATTATTATTATTTTAATAATTTCCATAGATTTTGCTCAGTCTGTATTTTACAGAATTAATTAAAAAAAAAACCCAAGTGTAGGACTTAACATTTCTTTCCATTAAATTTCATCTCCTTCCACTAAAACCCCAGTTTGTCATAGTAGATAGAGAGCCAGCCTAAAAGCAAAAAAAGACTGGGTTCAAGCCCCATCTCTGACATATCCTGTATGGATGACCATTAACAACTCACCAAAACCCTCAAATGCCCCAGGGAACTCTTAAATTATAAATTCCAGAGATGTTGTTACTTGAAGCATAATGGATGGTTAGACATAGTCCTTTATCTAGTTTTCCTTCTTCTAGTACCTTCTTCTCCAATTGGTAGGCCCATTGCTAAATAATCATCATTTGTCTGTGTTGCTCCTCTGCTTAGCCATTCAATAAATAACATTCAATAAATGTCAATTTAATGCTTTAGTTTGACATCCATTGTTCTCTACGATATTTTTTCATTTTCTCTAGTATTACATTTTTTCATTGGCTCTATCCATTTGTCAAACTGAACTACTTATCATTTTTCACATATAAATCAGTGTTCTCTCTTCCTGACCTTGTTTTCATAGGGAAATCAGCAATTTTGATTTTGTTGCTAGCAGTAATGCCAAACGATAAGTCATTTATACTCCCACCATCACCATGTTGTGATGCCTGCTGATCTATTTGGCATTACCACTTACTTTCTTGTAGCATTGTTTCAAGGGCAGCTAGGTGGCACAGGGGATAAAGTGCTGGGCCTGGAGTCAGGAAGACTGTATCTTCTTGAGTTTAAATCTGACCTTAGATACATACTAACTGTGTGACCCTGGGCAAGTCACTAAACTCTGCTTCCATTTCCTCATCTATAAAATGAGTTGGAGAATGAAATGGCAAACCACTCCAGTGTTTTTGCCAAAAAACAAAAACAACAACAAATAAAACCTAACAAATCCAATTGGAGTCATGGAGAGTTGAACATGACTGAATATGACTCAACAAAAGCAAACAACAAGAACTATTTGAACCATAGAACCTTATTATTTCTTTCTACTCCACCTTAAAGATCATCAAGCTTTACCTGTTGATCTATAGCAGTACCCTAAGGACCCTTAGTTCTTGCAATAAACTCTAAAAGCTGAACATTCTTTTGACTTGTCTCCTATTAGAATTCAAGATTCTTCAATGAACAAACTGACTTGCTTTTTTAATGTACTACAAATGTTTAGAAGATAATATGTTTTTAAAAAATTTCTTACCCATCCATCCACCCATCCATCCATCTATCCATCCATCAATTTATTCATTTTACCCTGCCCCTGTTTTCATGCTAAGTGAAATACACAAACTAATTTGTGTGGAACAGGTAATAACTAATGCCATAATAGTAGTTAAAAGAAAACTTGAAAGGACTTTTATTATTTCACCC
Organism: Petaurus breviceps papuanus; assembly: GCF_028583685.1. NCBI lineage: Eukaryota > Metazoa > Chordata > Mammalia > Diprotodontia > Petauridae > Petaurus > Petaurus breviceps. The sequence continues at coordinate 38,035,578 of NW_027187391.1, forward strand.
CTCCCCCCAAAAAGAATTGAACTCAGAAGATTGGAAGTCTGAGGCAGAAATAAATGACTTGAAAGACAATCTGAGTGTGAGGGTTTCTGCTAATTGATTGGGAGCATCTGCAAGGCTGACTTACTATGACTCACAAAGGAAAGAGAATTCAAGTACCCAAAGAAATCAGTGGATATTAGTAGATGACTTCACTAAGAAGGGAGCAAATAAGAAGGGTACCTAGCTCAGCAGTGGACATGATCAGTTTATAGCACATTAGCCTAAAGTAGATGACATCATCAGGCTAGCAAAAACTTGAGTGGTCCTGAACTGGGGAGCAACAAATGCTGCTGTTGGGCAGTATCCGTTGACTTGATTATATGTGTGCCTTGTCCAATGTCTGTGCATATAGCCTCTCTCTATATAATACACACACACACACACACATTCCCTAAGTGTGCTCTATAAACACATTCTTTCTCCTAACACTATGGTGGGAATATTTGGAACAGGGTATCCCCATGTGACTGGGGGAAATTTTACTTGTTATTTATCTTACTGTATCTTTGCTTTGAATTAGTGTGCCCTCTGGTTAATCTGGTAAAAGAAACGCTGATGGGACATTTTAAGTAGACAGCAATCCCAATGCCTTGAAGTTCAAGTGGCTTTCAGGGGGTAACGATTGAAGAGCTATAGCCTGCCCTTAAAATATTTCTGGAATGCTTTCCCTTCTCTTCTATTCTCACATCATCACCTAATGAAATTCTACCCATCTCCCAAAGCTCAGTTTCAACATTAACTTCCTCATGAAATCTACTCATGTTTCCCCAGTCAGAAATGATCTTTCCTTTTGTGTCTTATGTAACACTATATTTGTATTTCTCTCATGCATTTAGCATCATTTATTTTCATTATACTTATTGGGATGTATTTTCTATATGCTCTTCCTGTGTTATATAGTCCACGAGCATAAGGATTGCTCTCTCCCAGTTCCTGGCAACAGTTCTCTATACTTCATTTTTATTTTAATAATCATTGCATATATATTTTCTCTGGCTCTGATATTTAATTATTTTTCTTAATTTCAATTAAAATTTTATCATTTTTCATTTTTACATCACCTAATTCCCCTCCCAAAACCTTCCATCCCCCTATCAGAGAATTACCTCTTGACAATTTTTTTTCTGTTCTTACTCTATCTCTTCCACTGGCTCCTTCTCATTGAACAGATTAAAGAAAAAGAAAAATGAAATTAAAGCCCTCAATACACAAGTGTATAGTATGGCAAAACTGATTCCTACCAAGACCAGGCCAAAAATGTAGACTCCTTGAAGTTAAAATTCTCTGCATTATAAATAAGTTATTGTTTTTATCTTCTGTTTTTATATCATCATACTTATCCCAGTTTTTCTCCTCTCTCCTCACAGAGAGCCATCCTATATAACAAATAGTATTTTTCATGAGGAAAGCAAAGAAAAAGAAGAGGAAAAAAATCAGTACAACTTGTCATTGGAAAAAAGTCTGAAAACACATGCAATATAGACAGTAGTATCTCCTCTTTTCCTATCTTATTGTTATTATTAACACTTCTGGAAGTATATTAAATAATAGTGGGGAGAGTAGACATGCTTGCTTTACTCTGATATTTATTGGAAAAAATCCTGTTGTATCCTCATTACATATAATGCTTATTTTTGGTTTTAGAAAGATATACTTATGATATTAAAAAATTATGTAGCTCTATACTAGGATTTGTTGTATAAATGAGTATTATATTTAGTCAAAAACTTTTTCAGTATCTTTTAACATAGTCATATGGTTTTAAATGTGCTGACTTCTAATATGATTATATTGATTACTTTTCTAATGTATCATCCTTGCATCCCTGTTATAAATCCAACTTGGTCTTACTGAATGATTTTGTGGATAAATCACTGTAGACTGAGAAAAATTTGTTTAAAATTTTTGAATCAATCTTAATTAAGGATAGCAGCCTATATTTTTACTTTTGTGCTTTATCTCTCCCTGGTTATGGATTAGAACTATACTTGTCTCATAAAAGGATTCTGGTAGGGTGCATTGTCTCTCAAGTTTTGAAAATACTTTGTGAAGTACAGGTACCAATTGTTTTTTGGTAGTTTGATAGAATTCTTTTGTGAATCCATCAGGAACAGGAGTGGTTTTTTTTCTTTTGTAGTTTATGGCCATTTCAATTCCTTTTTTTCTGTGACTGAGTTATTTAAGGTTTCTCTCTAGTCTTCTGAGAGTTTGAGTATCTTATATTTTTGAAGGTATTCTTCAATTTCTTTTACCTTCTCAATTTTTTATGTTTTCAGCATATGATTACATAATATATTCTGATTGTTGATATTTCTTTTTTTGTTGTGATTTCACCATGCTTATTTTCTATTTTTATTTGACTTTCTATGTTCTTCCTTTTAATCATATTATCTAAAAATTTATCAATTTGCTTAGTCATTTCAAAGAAGTAGGTTTTAGTTTTATTTATCACTTTTTTGGAGGGGGTTTATAATTTATTTCTCTAATTTTTAGCATTTCTTCTTTTCTTCTTCTCTTAGATGTGTTTATTGGTTTTCTAATTTTTAAAAAAAATTCATTAGTCTTATCAGTTCATAATCATCTCTTGTTCTATGTTGTTCTTTTTTTTTTTTACTAGACAATTGAGTTAATTACCTTGCCCAGGGTCTCATAGCTAGTAAAAGTTGAGGGTCTGAGGTCAGATTTGAACTCTGGTCTTCCTGATTGCAGGACCTGTTCTCTATCCACTGTACCATGAAACTGCCCCTCTACCTTGTTAATATGTATTGTAAGAATATAATTTTTCTCCTGAAAACTGCTTTAGCTGTATCCAAAAATTTTGGTATGTTGTTTCACCATTAGCATTTCCTTTCACATAATTATTAATTGTTCTTATGATTTGTTCTTTTGCCTACTTGCTATTTGGGATGTCTTGTTATGTCTTCATTTGAGTCTGTTGTGTTTGTGTGTGTGTGTGTGTGGTCTTGGAAACAATGACTACTTTTTTGCATTTTCATTTGTAAATAATATGTTTACTATTTCTGTCTTTGTAATATCTCTGTATCCTAATAAATGGTAATTTTTTGTTAATGTTCTGTGTGGTAATAAGAAATATGTATATTCCTTTTTTACTCCCATTTGAAAGAAATTATAAACATTTTAGCTTTAACTTTTTCAGCAATTTTATCTTTTCAATGTTTTCCTTTTGCATATTATTCTATTAGACTTAACCAAAACTGTGAGAAGGTCATTGAAACTACCTATTTCTATTGCTGGTGCTACTGTTTTGCTGATAACTATGTTTTCTTAATGAATTTGGATACTAAGACATTCTTAAAGTATATGTTTTATTAGTGATATTGGTTTGTTGTTTGTGGTTCCTTTCAGCATAATGTAGTTTTCTTGTTTATCTCTTTTATATTTTCTTTTTTGAATGATTGCATTTACTTTGTCAGATAGTACAATTGTAACTCTTGCTTTAGTGGATCTACTTGATGCATAGTATTTTTTTTCCTCATCCCTTCAGTTTTATTTTGTGTATATCTTTTTTTTTTGTTTAATATGTTTTCTGTATTCAGTATCTTGAGGCACCTGGTGTCTCAGTGGATAGAGCATTGGGATTAGAGTCAGGAAGACCTGAGTTCAAGTCCAGCCTCAGGCACTTCCTAACTATGTGATCCTGGACAAGCTACTTAACCTCTGATTGTCTGACAAAAGGATCACCTGATGGCAAAACACTCCAGTATCTTTGCCAAGAAAACCCCAAATGAGGTGATGAAAAATCAGACTTGACTAAAATGACTGAACAACAACATTTTTTGTAAGCAACATATTATAGAAGTTCATTTTCTTATCCAATTTTTATTTTTTTGCTTTTAAAAATGATTTCTATTCATTCACATGTAAAGTTATGAGTTTTCAGTTTTCTTTCATTCAGTCTTCATCCTGCCTACCTTCAGAGTTTTGTTATGTTACCTCTTTCTTGTAGGAATTTTGCTTCTTAGTTTCTTCTTCCTCTTTTATCTAACTAATTAATTCTTCTCTTACCCCCCTACACCATTAGTCAAGTAGATTCCCCCTTTCTACATTTCTATTCACCATACCTTTCATTAATTTCTATTTTTTTTGTGTGAAACTTTCTGTAAGGTATTTCTCTTGTTCTCTTCATTATCTTTCTCCTTTTTTTCTTTATTCTCTGCATTCTTCATAGAATAAAAATTTCCTTGAAATCCATCCTGGGCTCTCCTTTCTGTGATGTTTCTGCCATTGCATTGTAAAACTTGTCCCATAGATTCTCCTTTTCCAATATGCCTCACTTCAAGAAAAAAAAATACCAGATCATTCAGGTAATAGAGAAGATACTTATCCATGGCAGGTACCTTGCTTTAATTAATTAATTATATCTTGCAGTTTGATGAAATGATTGTTCCAGTTAATTTTTAGTTGACTCCATATGGTTCTCGTAATATAATTTTCAAAATGTGGTCATTTTATTTGCTTTTTCCTATGGTTATTCATGCATTTTTTTATTTTATTGTCTGGAAGGAAAAAAGATAGTGTTGGGGGGGTGGGATGTCATTGGAATAGCAACCCAGGGCCCATTCCACATTATTTGCTTGGGGATTACATTTTAAATTCAAATTAGTCCATAAAGTGATATAGAGGGTAAAGTCAAGGACTTTGGATATTATTTTGTGGGAAAAAACACATTTCATAGAGGTTTTAGTTTTTATTTGTTATGTACCACTTTTACATATAAACTCTTTATATGACTCTTTCAGCATTAAGTGAAGAATCTTCTTATAAAGAACCCAGCAAATGGAGACTATGTTCATTACAATTCATTAAATATCAAGCTCTTCTCTCCTCTTTTCTTCTTGTGCAAAAATGTGGATGAAAGTTTTTATTATCAATAGTTAAGTAAGATTTAATATTATTTATGATATGTTTTGTCTCACTATAAAAATTGAATTTAATTAATGCTGGAATATTATTAATGAATAAATTAGGAACATTTGGATTTTTTATGTAAATATTCTGGAAAAACAAATCCTGAAGCATAGATATTATTTAGGACAAAATTATTCTAGTCAAATGCATATTCAATTGTAAATTATTAAAATGTTATTTTATCATTTTTTATAAGAGCCAGTAAAATAGTTTGCACAAGCTTGGATGTATGGAGGAAGATGTACATAACATTTATTATTTTTCTCTGACATGACTGTTATTTGCATTTATGTTTTTTTGACTTCTATATTTGCCTTAATGTCAGTATTATAGTCTTGGAATGCTAAAAACTAGGAAAGGTTTATGATATCCTTACTCAGGAAACCAAGTTATTGGGTATGCCATGATTGGTTCATTTGTTTATAATTTTCTTATGAGCCAGAAGAACTAATGATTTCATAAAAACAGCAACCAAAACCAAATGCTATTACATCAGCAATCATTCTTGTATTTCTCCTTAAACTGTGCTCCAGTCAGACTATATAATCTTTGGTTTTCTTGATTCCTTCTTTTTTATTTTTAACAAGTCCCCCAGTTCTGACTTCTCTGCCTTCATTACTCAGTTGAAATATTACAAATGATTAGATATTTCAATATTGTTCTTGATTCCTCCTTTGAATTTCTTACTTTTTCTTTTCTTTTCCTATCAATTCCTAGCCCAAGGCAATTCCCACCGCTAACTTTCTCAGTTTCTCTTATCTGATGACCAAGCCCTATTAGAAGATATGAATCAGTGAAAAATGGGTCAGTTACAATTTTATACTTTCTAATCTCAACTGGACATTTGCTGTTGTAGAGCAATGATTTTATTCATCTTTTCTGACATTTTTTCTTGTTGCCTATAATAATTATTCCAAATCTCTACTCTACACAGCAATCCAACTTTATGCTCTCACCCTTTTTGTAGATGAACTTGGTCAGATATTTTGCTGAAAAGTTTGAGGCCATCTAGTGGGAGTTCTTTCAACTCCTATTCTGTACACCTCAAAAATTCATAAGACCAGAATAGGAAAGAAGGCATCTTTGTAATCATTGGCTCCACCCCCTTCATTTTACAGATGAGGAAACTGAGTCTCTGAGAAATGAAGTGACTAACCCAAGGTCCCATGCAAGTATAGGATTCAAAGTCCTTATTTAAGGTGTTGTCTGATTCTAGATCCAGGGTTCTTTTTTACTGCACTGTAATATTTGTCTCTTTTTACCTCTTTTTTCTTCCTTTCCTCCTATTCTTAAGGATGAGTTGGTCCTTTCCAAAGTTGCCTTTTCCATTTGTGACCTCAACCCCATCCCATTCCATCATCTTCTCTTTTCCTTTCAGTTTACAGACATGCCCATGGTTCCTCAATTCTTAAAAATACATTTAAGTGAAATAAATCTAAAGCCTTCCCTTAATTTCATTGTCCTTTCAAGTTCTTTTTCAGTTCCTCCCTAAAAAATTTTGGAAAGGGTAATGTATATTTATTGCTTCTACTTCCTCATTTTATAACCTATTTGTCAACCTTTTGAAATCTAGTCTCTACCATTAAAACTCTTGAAATTATTCTTTCCAAGTTAACAATGTCCTCCCTGTCATAGAACCAAAGGTGTCTATTCAATTCTGTCCTCTAGAATTTCTCTGTAGCTTTCCTCCCTATTGACCACCACCCTTCCTTGATAGTTTCATTGTAAGTGCCATGTTCCATTGATTATCCCACTACTTAAAGTAGTTACCTTTGGTAGGTAAGAACTAATTTTGATTAAATCAATAAGAACTGAGAGTGAAGGGACTTGTAAACCTCTTTAAATCAATCAAGGCCACTGTGTGAGAGAATAGGTTACTTCCTAAACAATTTTTATAAAAAGAGAAACTATCTAAGAAAGAGAGGAAAAGATTCTGAGGGTCTGGATTAAAGGGACTGGTTGGAATTAGCATGGAAATGCAATGTACCACTGAGGAACAAAATGAAGACTAAGGTAAAGAAGAGAAATGTTGAGAGTCATTGGTTCTATAGGCATTTCTGTGTAGAAGACCCAGGCCTAGGGAAGGCCAAAGGAAAGGTTGGCTCTTTCCTTTTTTTGACACTTTGCCATCATGGTGCCTTTCTATTAAGAGACATTATATAATATAATCTACTGTTTGTTTATCCCAAATGTTTCCAATGGGAATAATTTTGCTTCAATCATTCATAATCCAGAGGTTTACTAAAGATAAATATAAATGAAAAGTTAGTCAGAGAAGCAATTTCTACCTAAATGTTAGTAATTTTAAAACTAGTAATTAGGAAAGTAATTTTTTTTTTGTCTAAAATGAATTTCCTAGGTTTCAGGGTCAGGTAACCAACAATCATACCTTAGGAAGACTAGCTGAAGGAATTGGTGATGTTGAGTCTGGAGAAGAGAAGACTTATGGAAATCATGATAAATGTCTTTTGTATTTGAAGCATAGACTTGTAGCAGAGACTAGAATTGTTTCATCTTGGTTCCAGAGGGAAACATTGAACAATGACTACAAGTTACCAAGAAATAGATTTCAGCTTGGTTTATGGAAAAACTTTCTAATCACTCCTTATATTCTTATTCAGGTCACTGTCTCTTAACCATAGGTGTGCCAAAGGGTTCTGTGTTCACAAGGTATCACTTCACTTGGTGATCTCATCAACTCCCATGGATTTAATTACCATCTCTATGCTGATGATTCTCAAACCCACTTATCCAGCCTTAAACTCTCTGCTGACTTCCATTCTGGCATCTCCAGTTGTCTTTCAGACATCTTGAAATGAATGTCCACTAGGCATCTGAAGCTCAATATATGCAACATAGAACTTATTGTCTTTCTTTCTAAATCCTCTCTACCTCCTACCTTCCTTATTACTATAGATAGCAACACTATACTCCTAGCCCTAATCTTCACAACCCAGGTGTCATCTTCAACTATTACCTGGACTATCTATTCTTCTCAAACGTTATTCTATTTCCAATCCATTGCCAAAACCTTCCAATTTCACCTTTGCAACATCTTTCAAATGTGTATGCTTCTCTCCTCTGATATTGCCACCACTCTGGTGCAGGACCTTATCACCTCACATTTGGCCCATTGAATTAGGTTGCTGGTGGCAATGTCTATCTCAAGTATTTCCCTTCACTAATCCATCCTCCATTCAGCGATTTTCCTACAGCATAGCTCCAACCATGTCACCTTCGTACTCAATAAACTAGTAGCTCCCTATCACCTCCAGGATCAAATACGGTATTCTCTATTTGGCCTTCAATGCCCTTCATAACCTAGTCCCTCTCCCCACCTCCTACCTTTTCAGTGTTTTTACTTCCTTCCATGTTACTCTTCTATTAAGTAATATAGACCTTCTTGTTATTACAAAACAGTTCATCTCTGAGCTTCAAGCATTTTCTCTGGTTGTCCCTATGTCTGGGAGGCTCTCTCTCTTCATCTCCAAATATTAGTTTCATTGGCTTCCTTTCAGGTCCCAGTTAAAATCCCATCTTCCACATCCAACCTTTTCTAAACTTCTTATTTCTATTGCCTTCTCTTTTAAAATTATTTCATATTTTTCCTATATAACTTGTTAGTACATATATGTTTGTTTTCTCACCTATTAAATTGTGATTGAAGGTAGGGACTATCTTTTGTTTCTTTTTTTTATCTCCAGGGCTCAGCACATTGTTTGACATATTAGAGGTGATTTTTAATATTTATCTATGGACTAACTAATTGTAGGTAGGTTAAAGAAGGGAGAAGAAGAACTTTTGGGTTGTTCTTCCTGTGTTAATTTATTCAGTTATTCAGCTTCATTGGTCAAGCTCTTGAATAAGGGGGAGAGAGCCATGTGAGGTCTTTTTGTGGTATTCTGTTGACCTGAGAATTTTGTATTCCTGGATGATCTTCATTTTTCTTTACATTTTTCTATGTTGTATATGTGTTCCTGAGGAAGTGTGTGTGTACGTGCATACGTGTGTGTGTGTGTGTGTGTGTTTGTATTTGTCTATTAGGGCAGTGGGACAGGCTGTGAACTGCCTCAGGTTTGAAGCCCAGAAAATACTAAAAATTTGACTGTGTCACAAGTTTATATAGATAGATGAGAGATGACAGATAGATAGATAAAAGATATAGCAAGAGCATCTTTGACAACACCTTCTGAGCCTTTTCTGTTTCTCCTATATCAGCCTGTCACAAAGGTTTTGAGACCTTGGCAGTCACAGGTCATGGGACTTCTTCAGTTCCCCTCTGTTGACTAAGCAAAGATAACGCATACATCCAAAAGCTATTAGGGACAGAACACCTTTTCTCATTTTCACCTAACAATCCAAACATTTCCCACTCATGAGGTGAATAGTCACTCATCCCACTGAGGCCTCCAGAGGCTAAGTGTTTTTATGCTCTGTTAATGAAAGCTAAATGAGCAGGTAGCAATATCAACATATCCCCATCTCCTCCCATCTCCATTCTCAATTACTAAATAGGGTTATTTCACCACAGCATGATCACACAGAAATCTTTCCCATTCTTCCTCATTAGTGTGTCTCACAGTTCATCCAGTAGAAATGCCCAGAGAGACAATGCTGCCCGAGGTTTCATTTCTCTTTACTTCTTATACTCCCAACAGAGATTACCAACAAGAATAGGGTAAGGTAAAAAGAAAAAAAAAAGGATTCTATTAGAAATAAAATTAAGCTTTGAAAAGAGATTGAATCATGTTGATTGATATCAATCATCAATCACCTGCCTTTCCCAAGCATCCCCCTCCCCCAATTCCTTTTCTAAACTATTTCCCACTAAAGTGATTTCAATTAAACTGGATTTCATAAATGGACTGCTACTGTAGAATGTTAGCTAGAATAGAGAACAAAGAGTCAACTGGTGTTCCAAAGTACTGTGGTTAGACCTTGTAGTAACAAGCTCCTCGGGGAATGTCCCCAATTAGAGTTAACTTCTGTTCCTATGCTGAAATTGCACATTGTTTCAGCACATCAACATGTAGACCTTTTCATTCTCTTAATTCCTCTGAGTGTTGGGCTCTATTTTTATCTACCCCTACTGTGTGGAACATGGAAAATTCCATATTGTTTACAGGTCTCTTCTGCTTGTAATTATTTTGCTGCCTTTAGAGTTCAAGATGCAATTTGTCCATATAGATAACAATGCATCTCTTGGTATTTCATAATCTGTTCAGGAATTGAATTTGAGTGTTTATTCTGCTGGATGTGTCTGTGTTCACTCAGGGCTTTTTTTAACATTAGAAAATTGTCCCAAAGTTATTTAGGAGTATAATATCTCCTATTTATTTTCTGTTTTTGCAGACATGGTTCAGCAAATAAACTAGCAACCCATGAAATAAGTTTGATAAGTTCCCATATTGACACAAAGTTAATATTGATCACTTGGCACCTAGAGATATTCAGTTTAGAAAAGACTATATTTTCTGTAGTTGATAATTTAAGAACTTCAAACAATTTCTGTAAAAAATGCTTTGGAGTTGAAATTACTAGCAATCAAATATGATTTCATTCTTAAAATTTTACTTTTTAATGGATCATTTTGGTTTTTATATCACATTCCTATATGAATACACTTCCTCTATTAAATAGGCAATTTATTATAACAAACAACTAAAAAAAAAAAGGAAGTGATGGGATCCACAACAATTCAGCAAAAATAACTGAGAACAGACCTATAGTTTATTCAAAATTCCCAACACATAGTTTCCCATCTCAGCAAGGTAATTAGGGGATATATTCTTTTTTTGGCTCTTCTCTTTGGCAAAACTTGAGCATTAAAATTGCAGAGCATTCAGTTTCATGTTCTTTGCTATTTTGATGTAGTTATTATGTATATTGTTCTCTTGGTTCTGCTTACTTCACTGTATTGGTTCATATAAATATTCCCATGCTTCTCTGATTTTATCATATTTGTCATTTTTCATGATTTAGTAATATTTGGTTGTATTCACATATATTTTCTTTTAACCATTTAATGGTTAAACTAATAATTATAGTTAATTTAATAACTATTAATTTCCAAGTTAATGGAAATCCACATTGTTTCCTCTTCTTTGTTAATATGAGGAGTGTGGTTTTTAGTATCTTAACATATATTGGGCCTTTTTTCTATCTTTGTCCATGTATAACTCAAGGTATATCTGAGTCAGGCAGGTGGCATAGTAGATAGAATACTGGACCTAGAGTCAGGAAGATGCATCTCTGACTTCAAATCTGGCCTCAGACACTTCCTGTGTGACCCTGGGCAAGTCTTTTAACCCTATTTACTTCAGTTTCCTCATTTGTAAAATGAATTAGACAAAAGAGATAGCAAAGCACTTCAGTATCTTTGTCAAGAAAACGCCAAATGGAGCCTTGACCAATTGAATACAACTGAACAACAATAAAGCATTTAGACATTTTAGCCACTTTTATTTTTTAGTAGAACTCCAAATTGCTGCCATCTGTGACTTGAATAGAATAAATGTATTGCTTGAACTCTCCTGTCTATTGTAGGTGAAGTCATTCTTGAGTTCACTGGTTCTGAAATATGTTAAAAATAAAACAGAATTAAGGAAAGAAGAGGTGAAGAGAAGAGGTTAACCTCATTCTAAGCCTAGAAGATCCATCAGTGTTGCTCATTACTGAAGTTACTGGACATGTCATTTTCTCAAAGCAAAATGACATCTTTCGCTGTTTCAAATTTCACTCACACCACTGTATTCAGTTCTGTTTTCTAATGTTAACTTTTGATGAAATTTTAATCCTTCCATAGAAAGAAGGAATCACATCACCCTTATTTTAAATGTAGGCTACAAATAACTCATTTGCTCCTCTGCAATTAGAGCCATTTGAGGCTTTGAAATCTCAAGAGGGATGAGCTGAGCACCTGATTGCCTCTCCAAGTTAGGTTGGAAAAGTATCATATTGAAATTTCTCTACTCTCACCTAAGGTAGTTCTTTTACATATCAATCAAAGAACAACATGTATTAAGTGCCTACTATGTACCAGGCAATGAAGATATAAAGGCAGAAGCGAAACAGTCCTTTAAAGAGTTAACAATCCAATCAGTGTAGAAAACACATCAATATTAGGCATATACAAACAGATTTATTGTTGTTATTCAGTTGTTTCAGTTGTGCCCAACTCTCTGTGACCCCATTTGGAGTCACAACCCCTTGGCAAAGATACTAGAGTGGTTTGCCATTTCCTTCTCCAGCTCATTTTACAGATGAGGAAACCAAATCAAAATAGGGTTAAATAACTTGTCCAGGGTCACATAACTAATATCTGAGGTCAGATTTGAACTCATGAAAATGAATCTTCCAAAGTCCAGGCCTAGTGCTCTATCTGCTGCACCACCTAGTTGCCCTATAAAGTAGATATTTCATGTTAATGAAGATGGTGAGATACTATCAATTGATACTATTTGTTTTCTTTTTTCTTTGTATCCCTAGTGTCTATTACAGTATGTGGCAAACAGTAGGTGCTAAACACATGAACATTTCATTGGATTGAATTGTATTGGATTGTTCAGTTGTTGATTCTCAACTCTGTTCATTTTGGTGACTGAGAAGAGAATTCTTCCTATTGTCTAATCTCTAGTCTTTGAACTCAGGAGACATTCAAAAAAGATTCCAAAATTATTATTAGCAAAAAAAAAATGATGTGGAAATAAGACTCATATTAAAGAAGTCTTTGTATGTCTATGAAAAGGCTATTATTAATGCAAATGAGTGTGGAAAATTCAAGGCAAATATGTCAAAATTTGGCATGAGACTGGAGACTGCAGAAGTAGAGATGCTGCCCTCTCTGTGTTCCCTACTTCCATGACTTTCCTATTTTATCCTCATAACCTTTTATGTCTGCTTTGCTATGAAGTTGCTGTGCTTCCATGTCAAGAACATGGAGACTTTGTCCAAAGGGGATTTCAACTGGCCAGAGCACAAACATGGTAGCACACTTTCTCTTCCTCTTTAAAGAACTCTTGAAAAAAATGTGTTTTCAGAGAAAGAAAAAAAAAAACAATTATGAACCAAGTCAAAGATATATTGTGTACTAGACACATGTGATTGGATTAGGAGGTAGAAGGCTCAGGTTCTGAGGTATCTGCAGTGAATCACCTCACCTCATTCTGTCTTGGCTTCTTCATCAGTAAAATGGCCACAGCATTACCCTTCCTCAAAGAGCTTTTGTGGAGGTCAAGCAAAGATGCTGAATGTGATAAAGAGCTTTAGAAATATAAAGGTGTCTTCTCAAAGCAACACACCTTCACCAATGTCATTATGGATTGATGGTCAGTTAAAATATTGTGCACTCAGAAAACATTATCAACATAGTTCCAGTTTTCTCCCGTCTTGTTAATACACTTGACTCCATTGGCTAAACTTCTCTTTCTCCTCCTCACCCTCTACCTTGCCACCCTGGAGAAACCTCTACCCTCAACCCCACTGTCCTGATTGATAAATTCCTACCAATTGGTGTCTGCCCAACTGCTATTTCAGGACAGGTCCTAGCCTTGCTCTATTTCACTCTCAACTAAACTCTAGACTTCTTTTGCTCCTCTTCATTAGGGAAAGGAAAGGGAATAGGCATTTATTAAGCACCTACTATGTGCGAGATACTATGTTTAGCATTTTACAAATATAATCTCATTTAATCATCACAACAACCTTGTGAGGAAGGTTTTGCTATTATGCCCATACCACTCTACATTTTAATATTTTCTAATAATTTCTTTTATTGTTCTCTAATGGCTTGTTTTGAAAACAAAGGCAGGTAGGTTTGGAATCAGAAAGCCCTGTCTTCAAACTCTACTTCTGACACTTATTAGTGGTGTGACCCTAGAAGAAGGCCAAGTGCCACACTGGATAGTACTGGGTCTGGAGTCAGGATGACTCATCTTTCTGAGTTCAAATATGGCCTTAGACATTAACTAGTTATGTGACTATGGGCAAGCCACTTAACACTGTTTGCCTCAGTTTCTCCTTTGTAAAATTACCTGGAGAAGGAAATGGCAAACCACTGTAGTATCTTTGCCAAGAAAACTCCAAATGGGGTCACGAAGAGTCAGACATGACTGAGCAACAACTACAACAAGTGATCATAGGCAAGTCACTTAAGTTCTTTGCCCCTCTTGGGAGGTTTGCATAGATTGACAGAATTACCTCACTGGGAGTTCCCCACATTGATGAAATCACAGATCCTTTGCTTATTTAAATTGTCTCATAGAAGTCTCATCTCCCCTAAAATATTGCAAACTCATTGTGAGTCAAAATAATGTCCATTTCATTTGTATCCAACTCTATCCAATTTGTATCCAAGCACAAGAGAGCTACTCATTAGTTGTTGACTTTCAAATTAATACACACTGACACTGGATCCTAATGGCTCCAGAGAAGACAGTGAGGCTGGTAACTTTGCACAGCCCTCCCTCACTTAAATCCAATTCACTTGAATGTCATGGCATCACCTCCCTGATATCATAGTACTCTTTGAGAATGAAGAATAAATTACAATAATATACACTGCCATCTGAAAAATATACTATACTAAATATGCTATATATACTAAATATACTGTAGTGATCTATATTGTTCATTAATAATAACTATTACTAATTTAGCACTTTAAAGTTTGTAGATCATTTTGCATGCCTAATATGGATTCCCAACATTAAACATTGTACCTGACAGTAAATGGTTAATAAATTCTTGTATGTTAATTTATTAACTATAGTTTTGAGCCTCACAACAAACATATGAGGTAGATCCAATAGTATCACTTAACCCACCTTTCCAGGTGGGGAAACTCCAGGTTCTAGAGTTTAGTTGACACTCTTAGTCTCAATAACTAGTGAGCATCAAAGGCAAGGTTTGAACCCAGGTTTTCCTGACACTAGATCCAACACTCACATTCATTAAGCCCTAATGACATAACCTATGGAGTCTTTGTTAGAGAAACCACATACAGATGACTGACCATACTTAAAAAAAAGTTTCTTATGGGAAGATGTCTTTTGTTGCCTCCATGAATGTGTGTCCTCCTTCTTCATTCCCATTGGCTATATTAAGGAAGGGATTGTTCATAAGATTAAGGAATAGTAGGTGAAATGGCAAGAGGCTCCCCTGTGATTAAATACTGAAGCTTATGCATTGGCATTTGTTTCTTTTCCTTTTGGCTTAGGGGTTTCTTCATTTAGTGGAAAGTAGAAGTGAGATGGGTCATAGTGTCCCTTTGGCCCAAGAGTCTTGCTTGTTAGAGGGAGGATTATTATGGGTGAGACTTGGATGTGGGTTTCACTTCATTTGTCAGCGTTGCTAGGGGTTCTATTGTAGATGAGTACAGCTCCTTGACTTCCCAGGGGTCTTTAGACAAACAGTTCCTTGGAAATTAAAAACACAGAACTGAAATTACCATTTTTCAGCGGGATCCACGGGAACATATTCTGTTATTGCTATCTAGCAGCCGGTGCCCCAGTTTGGGCTTCTGTGTAAATTTGCAAACATCGGGAGATTGCCTCCTTTGGTAATTATATAGCCTCAAAGTGCTGGAAAGGGGTGGCACTTAATAACACACATTACCAAGGCATGGTAACTTAAGCAATAAAAACACTGACTAACGGACACCATTGTAAAGTGTGCAGCTCCATGGGACACCCATAATCATTGGAATATATTTAAAACATGTATTTACGCCAAGTGTAAAAGGGTTGGGAACAACAACAGAAGCAGCAGTATGTTACATAGGGAAAAAAAGAGGAAAGAAAATAAAAGAAATGAAAAGAAAATGGGAACAAGAAGTACCACTGTTGTTTCTTAGAGGATGTTTTAACAACAGACATCCCCACACAGCTAAGTCAACAGACACATCCAACTGGCTTCAGATGCCGCTGTGCTCTGCTTCTGAACCATGAAAGAATTAGCCTTTATCCAAACCCAGTTTAATTGGATTTTAAAACACTGATATGGCCTAAAACATAAAACCGAGTTGCAACTCTTTAACATTCCTGACATTGCAGAGTAGGGTCAAACATATCTAACAATGTGTGAACACCATCACTCTGTGCTTCCCTCCTCCTCCATCCACAATTGCCATTGGTCCTCCTCAGCCTTAACCTTTACTTCAAACTTTTTCCCTTTGGCCTCCAGTTCATTAGCTGCATGCTAATCTGGATTTTGGTGGTTAGGAATTTCCTGGGTCTCTGTAATGCCACCAACAGTGCATTTTTAGGCAGATGAACAATAAGAATATTCAACCTCCCTGCAGGTCACAAGTCTATTTATGAATTTTGAGATTCTCTTTAGGAATTCTTTTATTTTACATGAAAAAAAAGTTTTGTTTCCATCTCAGTTAGAGACCTGGATAAGAAGAAAGGCTTGTATCAGTAGACTGCTTATATTCACATGATGGAATGAAAGACTTGAAAGTGGCCTTCACAATTTGCTAAATTATGAGTGCCATTTGTAGGTTTTTTTTAATGGAACCAAATAGCTGTAGTTCCCCCTCCTCCTCCTCCTTCTCCTCTCATCACCATTCTTCTAATTCTTAGTCTCCACAAGTTGGGCTTTACCACTTTGGTTCACTCTATGAGTTTTTTTTTATACCTGTAGCTGAAAACTCCCATATATGTTGTTTCTCTATTAGAATATGAGCTCCTTGAGTACAGGGACAATCTTACTTTTCTGTTTGCATTCCCATCACTTAGCACAGCACTTTATACATAGCAAGTGCTCAAGAAATTATTTTTCATTCATTCACTCTTTCATTCCTTCCTGTACAATTCAACAAAAGCTACTAAATTCCTAGTAGGTTCATCCTGCCTCTCTTGGTGCCTTGTCTTAAACAGGCTCAAGTTTTGTCAGGTGGCACTTAGACATAGTGTTTATCATCTAACAAGGAGGGGGGATGGTGTGATGCATGGGGGGTAGGGCAAGGGTCCTTCCTAACATATGCTGAAATGTTCCCCATTAAGGATGTTACCTTTCTTTGTATTTCATACAGATTTAACTTGTAATTTTCTATATGATGTCAACTTCTATAATTATGATTATCGAAAAAGGAAGGGGCGGCCAGGTGGCTCAGTGAGTAAGAGTGCTGGCCCCTGCATTGGGAGACCTGGGATCAGTTCCGGCCTCAGATACTCAGCACCCACACAAAAATAACAGGCCGTGTAACCTTGAGCAAGTTACTTAACCCCAATTTCTTTAAAAAAAAAAAAAGAAAAAGGAAAACATTCAGAGAAAACCTAAAAGTTTTGAATGAAGAAATGTATTTTAAATTGAGAGGAAAAAAGCTTTATTATAAAGCATGCATAGGTAGCTATCTGCATTTTATGTAAACAGTCTATAGAGTCCAAGCTATACAGTCCCTGTACACAGAAGAGTTAAATATACCATTTCTGCTTATAAATATAAATGACACAAAATGGAAGATTTTCATTAAAGAACAGAAATATTGTTATTGGGCAATCAGTACAGATACAGTAATGTCGAGAGCCCCCAAATTAATCCTGAGAGGAATATGGACTCATTTCATTGTCACAGATGTTCAGCCCAGGCTGCATTTAAATTGCCAAGCTATCACAAGCTAAAGGTAAGACTTTTGTTGATATTGGTGTTATTTTCAGTTTGTCTGACTCTTTATGACCCCATTTTGGGTTTTCTTAGCAAAAATACTGGAGTGTTTTGCCATTTACTTCTCCATCTCATTTTATGATAGATAACGAATTTAGGCAAACAGAGTCAAGTAACTTGCCCAGGGTCACATAGCTACTTTGTGTCTGAGGCTGCATTTGAACTAACAAAGCTGAGTCTTCCTGACTCCAGGTTCAGCATTCTATCCACTGTGCTACCTAGCTGCCCAAAGGTGGAGATAAAGTGGGGATAATTTGGGTTTAGATCTAGGTGAAATTTTGCCCCAAGGTAGATATTTGCCCCAGGGAAAAACATGTAAAAGGTAACTGACAGAATTTGTAGTCTTGCCTAAGAAAGTAAGTTGAGATCCTAATGGGAAAGAGAGAAGAGGTATTACAAGAAGGGAATTCCTGACAAGATGGTAAAAGCAGAAGCAGGGGTGAGTTCCTCCTGGGGTAGTGGCTCCATTATAGGTCCAATTCCAGAATGGCTGGTAGAATGGGGAAAAGAGAGGGAAGTTCAACTCTGATGGGACTGAAGCTGTGGCCTAGCATACGGTGTTAAGGAAGAGAAACCAGCCTGTGCTGGCCCTCGTCCAGTGAGTTGGTTTCTTAAGTGACAGTTTGGTGATCCTTCAGATACTTTTGTTGTTGAGTTGTTCAGTCATGTCTGACCCTTTTTTAACCTCATTTTGAGATTTTCTTGGCAAAGATACTAGAGTGGTTTGCTGTTTCTTTCTCTAGCTCATTTTACACATGAGAAACTGAGACAAACAGGGTTAAATGACTAGTTCAGGGTCACATGCCTAGTAAGTGTCTGAGGCCAGATTTAAACTCATGAAGATGTGTCGTCCTGATTCAAAGGCCAGTACTCTATCCAATAGGCCATATAACTACCTTAAGATACTACCTTGTAGTGAATTCTTCCCTGGAGTGGAGGCTGTGCAGCCTCTTCCTGTCCTTAACAAATCTATAGAGAGGGGCACACCTTTCAGGTATTATGAGGCAGAGAAGGATCAGTGGAGGGACAAGATGCTCAGAGCAAATTGTAGAGCCATGCCTTTGTCTCCCTCATTCCAGGAACCTTTTCTTTTACTCATAATTTTGCCTTCCCTGAATTCCCAACCTTTCTTACTGAGACAAGGAGTTAGGCACAGGGTAATACTGGAGCCAGAGCATACCTGGAAGAATAAAGACCCTCCTTCTTGTTGAGCTATGTCATGAGAGTCTGGGAGGGGAAGGGTCTCAAAAAGAAACCCTCTTTCAGCAGCCTGTCCAAAAGAAGATTAAATTAAGAATCAGGAGATCTGAGTTCTAGTCTCTGCTTAGATATTAACTCTGGGGATTCACTTCCCCCTGTGTCAAATGAGGGGATTGGACAAGGAGATATTAAAGATCCCCTTCTTGCTCTGACAATTGGTGAGACTGAAATTTGTGATCAATTTATGTCTACCTCAATCAGGCCTCGATTTCAGTAAGAGGTGAATGAACTTTGAGCTACAATCTTGAGCAAGTCATTTACTCTCTCTATAGTCACTAAAGTAGAGGATCCCCGTTCCTTCCAGCTCTAATATTGAAGGTTTTGGGGTAGGGTTGACTTCTTGTCCTCTTTCCATCTCTTCCCTCAAAGCATCCCTTTGTTTACTATAAACTATTTCTCTTACCCCTGTTCTCATAGTCATGTTTCTTAAATGCTAAGTGTCAAGAAATAATTGATCAGGGGTGGCTAGGCAGCTAGGCGGCTAGGTGGCACAGTGAGTAAAGCACTGGCCCTGGAGTCAGGAGGTCCTGAGTTCGGTTCCAGCCTTAGACACTTAACACCCATACACACACAAAGAAAACTAGCCGTGTAAACTTGGGCAAGTTAATTAACCCCAATTGCCCTCCAAAAGGCAAAAAAAAAAGAAAGAAGAAATAATTGATCTTGGCACCTAGTAATCATGAATAGTTGACCAAAATGGTGAGTGGCTAGATGGTCCTTTTCTCTGTGCATCCTGGGAAATGGACTCATCATATCCTAGGATCTCCACCCTGCCTATCCTCCAGGCACAGTATGTGGCACTTGCCCAGATGCAAGCATTTCTAGTAACATGTATATCCCAGAGTTGTTCTTCCAGTGCACAGACCCCTACCCTAGGATGCATTGAAGAGTTGCCTATGATGAGAGTGACAAACACATGTTAACTTCATCCATTCCCCTCTGCCACCTAGTTATTTTCCCAAGAGGATCACACAGAATCTCCAAAATAAGGAAGCCCTTTACAAAGATTTGCTTGGGCTACTTCTTTTCTTCACTGGTGAATCCATTTTTTTCCCCAAATCTTCAGGGTTGTGGCAGCCAGCCTGATATTGAATGAGCCTTAACCAGAAGTGTGAATAGAGAGCTAGGCCTGGAGTCAGGAAGATCTTAGTTCAGATTTAGCCTCTTACATAAGTTAGCTATGTGACCCCAGACAAGTTACTAATAGCTGTTTGCCTCAGTTTCCTCATTTGTAAAATAGGGATTATAATTACACCTCCCAGCGTTGTGAAAACCAACTAAGGTAATTATTCTAAAGGGCTTAGCACAGTGCTTGGCACATAGTGATCACTATATAAATATTAGTAATTGTTATTATTACCCCACTTATCCAATATTCCAACTAAATTCTGTTTTTGTTTTCTGAAATGGTGATATGATAGCTCAGGATACTCTTCAATTACCTCCCTCATTTCTCTGCTCCACATGTTCCCCTAAAGTACCATATTCATGGCTACAGGTCTGATGGATCCAATATGAAAAAGCATAACTCTTAAGAGTACTGCTTGTCACAGAATCATGAAATCATATAGTTAGAAGGGACTAAAAATGTCAACTAATCTGTCTTCCTCACTGGAATGTAAGGCAAACATCACACTTGAGATCTGATGCTAGAAAGATACTCTCACGTATTATGCAATTAAATAAAAAGAAAGAAAAAAAATTAAGTTTAGTCTGGGCATGAAGTCTGGGCTTCTACCAAACATCTCTTTCTTGCACATGGTCATAAGACATTTGCATCACATCAAACAGTCCCTGAAGCTTCCTTTAGCCTGTTTTAGATTCTTTTGTATTCTGTAGCAAGTAAAAAAAAAATGCTCCTATGCTTAGCTAAACTCAAGCAAACAAACACAGAAGTTAATGTGTGTGGGGGGCAAGTAAAGGGATTTATCTCATTGTGGTACAAACCTCAGTTTTTAATGGTTTGTAAGGATTAAGAAAAGAAAAATGAGAAAAGATAAGGAAGCAGAAATCCAGGAAGCTGCTCTTAATGATAAACTCAGAAAATGGAACAGAACCTCTTAGAAAAAAGGTCCATGTTTCAAAAGTTGTACAAACAAATCTTGGGTTTTTTTCTCCCTTTTTATAGCTTCTTAGATCCTTTTCTGAAAATGATGGCACCCCTATTTTGACACTCAGTGGAAAATACTGTCTATGAAACCTAATGCACTTTTTTTGTTTTGCTATTATACTAATGGCTCCTAATCTCAATTTTTGCTTATTTCTTTAAGACTGAAATACTTTATTCTTTAAAGTTCAGTAGCTCTAATATTAATCAAAGTTACCAAAATTGGAAACATAAAACTAAATCATTGTTATGTTTGGAATTAATAACAGAAAAACTAGACTTTTAAGTTAATTATATGAAATGTCAGACAAGCATTGATTAATATGTACCAGGAATTGAGTAAGTAGAAATACATTTTTTAGTGTCTAATATATGACAGGCACTTTGCTAAGTACTAAAGATACACAACAAACAAAAAAGAGGCAAATGACAGTGTCTGATCTCAAGAACTCATAGAGTAAGGGAGGGTCAGGATGCAAACAAACATGTACAAACAAATTATATATAAGATAAATTGGAAATAATCAACAGAGGGAGGGCATTATGAAAGCTTTCCTGTAGAAAGAGATATTTTAGCTGGGGCTTGAAGGAAGTCATGGAAACCAGGAGGTAGAAATAATTCAAGATTATGTAGTGGGGTGGAGAGTATAAGGTATAAGATGTTTGAAAAAGCACAGGTGTGGGGTAGATTATGAAGAGCCTTGAATTCTAAACAGAGGGTTTTATGTTTGATCCTTATGATGATAGGGAGGCTCTAGAGTTTATTGAATAGAAGGGAGAGATGGTCAAACCTGCATTTTAAGAAGACCACTTTAACAACTAAGGGGAGCATGAACTGGAGTGGGGAGAGATTTGAGGCAGGGGCACCAACCCAGAGGCTCTCAATAGTCCCAGCAAGAGTATGCCTTCCAGTGATTCTATTGTTAGAGAAGAAGAGCATGGGTACATGTGAAAGATTTTCCAGAGGTAAAATTGAGAAGCCTTAGCAACAGATTGGATGTAAAGAGAGAAAGAGATGGGGGAGGAGAGGAAGAGAGGGAAGGAGTGAAAGAGAGAGAGAGAGGGTGGAGGGGAAAGAGAGAGAGAGAGAGAGAGA
>NW_027187391.1:38057774-38139045 GCF_028583685.1 Petaurus breviceps papuanus
AGAGAGAGAGAGAGAGAGACAGAAAGAGACAGAGACAGAGACAGAGACAGACAGACAGACAGAGACAGAGAGACAGAGAGAGAGAGAGACAGAGACAGAGAGAGAAAGAGAGAGGAGGAAGAGGAGGAGGAGACCTAGCTTTGAGTATAGGTGACTGGGAGGATAGAAACAGGAAAATTAGGAAGAGGGAAGAATTTGGGGGAAAAGATTATCAGTTCAATTTTGGATATGTTGAGTTTAAGATGTCTACAGGATATTGCATTTGAGGTATTCAGTATTTAATCCAACTTGGAAATGACACACTGGAAGCTATCAGGGATGTAAGGGATGGATAAGCAGAATTGAGAAACATTACCATGGAGATAATAACTGAATCTATGGGAGTTGATGAGATTGCTAAGTGAAAGGGAGAAGAGAAGAAGGTACAGGAAAGAGTTCTGCAGTTAAGAGTGTAGTTAGCAAGTATGTTCTACCTGATGATCTGATGAAGGCATCTGAGCAGGAGTGGTCATATAGGTAAAAGGAAAACCAGGAGAGAGCAGTGTCCCAAAATCCTAGAGAGAAGAACATATTAAGGAGAAAAAGGTATTTATAATGTAAAAGGCTACAGATGGATCAAAAAGGATGAGATTGAGACAAAGCTAGTAGATTTGGTGATTAAGAGATTGTTAGGAACTTAAGAGAAAACAGTTTTGAATGGTGAGTTTGTAAGTCAGACTATAGAGAGTTAGGAAGTGAGTGAGAAGAAAAGAAATGGAGATAGCTATTGTAGATGGTTTTGAGGAATTTAGGACTGAGAAATTTAGTTACAAAAGGAAAAAGAGATATGGATTGATAGCTAGTAGGGAAAGATTATGAGGATTTTTTGAGGATGAAGGTGATGTGGTTATTTTTGTAAGCAGTAAGGAAGCAGCCAGTAGAGAGAGAGAGAATGAAAATAAGTGATAGGGTAGTGATGATATGGCCTGGAGGAAGGTGATCTTCTAAAGAAGATGAGACAGAATGGGGTCACTTTGTACATGCAGATAGCTTTTTCATTTCAAGAAAAATACTCAGTTTGTGAGACGGGCAAAGGATGAAATAGTTGTAGAAGGCTTCTGGATGATGTGAGTTGAGGAAGAGGAGAAGAAGAAACTTTTGGCAATTGACTTCAATGTTTTCAGTTAAACATGAAGCAATGTTTTCAGATGAGATGGTGGGGGAAGTGGAGCCATGAGGTGGAATGAGAAGGTTTGGAAGAACCATTGTGTTGAGATAGTAAGTTAGTTAGAGAAGTAAAATAGGATTGGTTTGCAGTAGTGAAGACCCAGTTGAGGTTATGTAAACTAAATTTGGGGTGAAACCAGTCAGCACAATTCCATGATTTTTTTCAGCTTCACTCAGGAGGACCCATGTAAAAATGAAGTAAGCAGGATGGAGCAATCTGATACTAAGGCTTGACATAGCAAGGTCAGCAATCCAATGAGGACTGAGACACAAGAGGAAAAGTGTAGAGTTGAATTGGTTCACCAAGGGCTCTTGATGAGGAAGGGAGGTGAGTGTAGCTATTACAGGGGTTGTTGACCTGAGGGGTTAGGGAATTGAAGGTCATGGTATTGATGAAGAACAGGATTTGAGATTACAAGGCAGTAACTAATTAGAAAAATAACAAGTATCATATATGTATGTTATTATATATCATATTTAGTTCTCTCTCCCATCAAAAAAATCTTTTCATTTTTCCTTCCAAATGAAGAAAACAAACCCCTTTTGCTCTTGTAGTTTCAAAATCAGCTGAAATTCTAATTTATTCTTCTCTAATCTCAATTTTATTACTATTTAATTGGATGACAAAAATAGTTACTCACTTTCATCATATGTGAAATGGACAAATCAATACCTTTCTAGATCATTTGATGGGGTATTGTAAGAATAAAATTCTAATAACATTTTAGAAAATATAAGCATTTTTAATTGAACATTAATTATATATGTCCTGTGATTATGCCAGAACAGATTGTATCAGCACAGGTCTCAGGGAAAACTGTCTTTTGCTTGGATTCCAATAGAATTCCCTATTTAATTATACAATTAGAATTCCCTAGACATTAATCATTTTTGACTTGATTCATGTGACTTGATTCAGATTTTTGGGTTCTCAGCTTCAGGATCTTGCAATTCTGTTGGGATTTCAACTTGTATTTCTATTCTTTAATTTTATTTTTAAATGGGTTGAATTTATTTCAACTTAATTGGGTTTTAATTTTTAAAAATGTAGATTTTATTTCAATAATTATTTCCTGATTAGATGCAAAATATTAACATCTAAAAATTTTTGAATTCTAAACTTTTTCCCTCCCTCCTTACCCCACAGAAGCCAACCAATATGATATGATATGATATGAGATAAATGCATTTCCATATTAGCTCTGATACAAAAATACACACACACACATGCACACATAAATCCAAGAAAAACAAATTAAAAAAATATGCTTCAATCTTCACTCAGAGTTCTTCAGTTCTTTCTCTGGAGGTGGATATCAATTTCCTTTGGATCATTTACTTTATCAGAGTAGGTAAATCTTTTGCAGTTGATCATCCTTATAATATTGCTTTTACTATGTACAATGTTGTCCTTGTTCTGCTCACTTCACTTTGTATCAGCTCATGTACATTTGACCACGTTTTTTTTTGGAAAGCATCCTGCTCATCATTTCTTATGTGCAATTTTATTTTATCATAATCATATACCACAACATGTCCAGCCACTCACCAATTGATGGGCATCCCTCAATTTCCAATTCTTTATCATCACATAAAAAGTTACTACAGACATTTTTGTTCAAATCAGTCCTTTTCCTCTTTCTCTTTGGGATAGAGTCCTAGTAGTGGTATTGTTGGGTAGATGGATAGGCACAATTTGATATCACTTTGGGTATAGTTCTAAATTGTTCTCCAGAATGGTTGTGCTAGTTTATAACTCCCCTTACTGTTAATTACCTTCATTTCAATGGTATCCCCCATAGACCTGATGGGAAAAAACCCCAAAAAACCTTTTATCTCTCTAGATGTTGATTTCCTTATTTGTAAAATGAATGGTCAGATAAGATGATTTATAAGGTACTTTTTCCAATGTTCTGGCCCCAAACTTTCTATCTATTCTTATCACATACTAATCTATACACAGCCTATGCTCCAGATGAGCTGCACTACTAACAAGTGAATGAACACATGCATTTTCTCACCTCTTTGCCTTTTTCCATGCTAACCACTCTGTTTGGAATTCTTTTTCTGCATCTCTGCTTCTTTAAAACCTCCTGCGCCATCAGAGCTCAGTTCAAATGCATCCTTACCTATAAAATCTTCTATTCTTTAATTGGATATAGAATCTCAGTATATAGTGCAAAAAGTACCTTTTTATAAATCATCTTATCTGACCATTCATTTTAAACTGGGTATGTCTGGAGATATCCCTTAAGTTTCCTCTTCCATGCCCCTGACCTGACTGGTCAAGGGGAGGGTAGAACCAATTGGTTAGAACAGAGAACTTAGCCATATTAAAGTGGATAACCTTACCAAACTTACCTTCAGCCTCAATGCTTGCCCAGAGTTCAGTGAGAGACAGAGAAGGTGCGAGCACTGCTAAGCCCCATCCTTCCCCTTCAGTCCAAGTCCTGAGAAGATTGGAGGACAGGATACTGGGAGGTGGCTCTACCACTTTTCCAACCTTGGGGACAATCGTTCCCCCACTGTCCCTCCTGGTCAGATGGGCACAGTTCTAGAGGCATTGGTTCCTGAGGTTCCCTCTGGGGGCGTGCCCTGGAGGGGCACTCCTTGGACCAGTGACCCTCCTTGTGGCATTAAAAGCAGGTTTTCCCACTGCCCAAGCCTCTGGGCTTCCTCCAAGGTGGTCCCCTGGAGGGGCTTTTCCTGGCCATGGCAGCAGCCAAGAATGGAGCACGTTCTCTGTCTCTGGTTCCTTCCCGGTGTTCTTTCTCCTCTGCTGCAACCAGATCTCTGTTTTAAAGACTCCAAAGACCATCTCTAGTAATTGGGCCTGAGGTATTTGGGGTCCCATTACCAATTTCTGCAGTTTCCTCCTAATATCTGGAGCAGACTGACTAATAAAATACATGTTAAGGATTGCTGCCCCTTCTATAGAATCCGGATCTAAATTTGTATACTTTTTAATAGCTTCTACAAGTCTATCTAGGAAAAGGGCAGGGTTTTCTTGATTTGTCTGAGAAATTTCTCTAACTTTCTGATAATTTACTTGCTTTTGAAATGCAGTTCTTAGGCCTTCTAACAGGCAAAATACCGTATGGTCTCTCTTCTTCCTGTCATTCCAGATCTGATAATCCCATCCTGGGTCACTAGTAGGAACAGCAGCTGTTCCTGGGGGGTATTTCTGGCGTCATTGCTAGCCAAACGATCCCCAAATTTGGGAGCTTGTTCCCAGATTCTCCTCTTCTCCTCAGTGGAACAACAGGTAGAGAAGAGGATATGCAAATCACCCCAAGAAAGCTCAAATTGCAGAGATAGGTCCTGAAAGCCTTCAGTACACTTTGTTGAGTTACCCAACTTTTCTTTAATTTGATTGAGATATGAAATGGAGAATGGGACATGCACTCTAGTTTTCCCCCCTGTCAAGAGAGCTGCTTCTCTTAAGGGAAAAAGTTCTGAAGGTGGTGTGGGAACAGAGGCTTGGGAAGGGAGATTGGAAGTCCCACTTCCTGTAAGAGAGTGACTGGGGGGTGCTGGTTGAACTGGTCAGACTGTAAGACTGGAGGACCTGGCTGGCAAGGGGGAAAGTCAGGCACCACCAGAGGAGTGCAAGGGGTCAGAAGAGGAGATACCTCCATGACTGCCTCTGGGGTAGGGCCTGAGGCCTGACTGGGTATTGCCTCAGGGGGAGAGGCCACAGAGGTACCACTTCAGCCTGACCAGTGGCTGGGACCTGAGCAGAGGCCCCTGAAGGGGGAGGAACCATGCTGGGAGATGCAGGGTAGGGGATATGGATGGTGTAGGAGACAGGACATGAGGGGTGTTGGGCTAGAGGAAAAGGGAAGGGGAACCAAGGGGAAAAGGGTTGGGGTGTAGCAGAAGGGGCTGGGGAAGCTGCCTCAGTGACCTGAGCAGGAGTTGCTGAGGGGGGAGGGGCTTGGTCAGAAGCCATAAGAAAGGGGTCATTTAACTGGTCTCTGTTGCCCCTCTGTGGAGGGGCTCTAGCTTCAAGCATTTCACAGTCTTTCCTGAGAACCTTGCTCTGAGAAAGTTCAACAAAAGTCATTAAGTAGGCAACTTCGCTCAATCTTCCTTCTACCATAAAAATGAAGAGGTCACCCACTAAGAGGGTTAGGGTTGCTCTGGAGACCCCAAAATACCAACACACTGGGTCATGCCAAAGGAATTTGACTCAAGTCTTCTCTCAGCCAAAGAAAAGTAAAGTTTGTTAAAAGTTTGCTTGTGTTAGACACAGAGTAAGTCTGTGCTAGGTCATTCTAGAGTACTCTCAACATTCTATGGTGCTCTATTCTATGGCGCTCTCACAAACATGAAGACAAGACAGGGTTGTATATAGACAGGGTCTTTTATACAGAAGGTTGTGGGAGGAATCTAGGGATGGTCTAGGGGAGGAATTTGGGGAGGGCCTTCAGGAGGAGTTAATGAGGTCAATGAATGATTAAGGCTGGAAAGTCACCTGGAGACCACAAACAATGATGGACTAGGCCAGTTCAAGGGTGCATGACACTTTGGGAAGTCTAGTAACAGAGAGTGGGAAGTCTAGTAACAGAGGCTTGGGCTCAGCCACAATGTAAGGCTTATTGCCTCATGCAAATGTCTCATCAAATGAGACAATTTAATCAGAGTTCAAGAGCCTGTACCTCAAGGACTCAAGGAGAGCTCAAGGTAACAAAGAGAAACCAGTAAGCCTGCCATATTATGGGCATAGATGGTAGAAAAATGCAGCAGGAGCTCATATTTAGAAGGTGATTTAGGGGTTACAAAGTGCTTCTTTTGGATGAGTGAGAGACAGTAGAAGTTTTATTACATACATTTTATTGATGAAAAAAATGAAAGCTAAATGACTTGACCCCAGTAACATAGCTACTAAATATACAAGTCAGGTCTTCTATTTCCAAATTCAACTGACTTGCAACTGCCCAATGATCTGGACGACAGCATAAATTTAGAGCTGGAAAGGAATTTATTAAATCATCTAGTCCAACCCTCTAATTTGACAGATTAGGAAACTGATGTCCAAGATCAAACAGAATTCAGATTTCAGTCCTCTAACTCCAGATTTGGAGCTCCTTCCACAGCAACATTTCATCTCCTGTACTACGCATTAGAGAAAGTATTGGGATTCTTAGCGTTAGAATATATAATTATTTTTAGACTGGATCTGTGATTGATCCATATAGGAAACTATCTGATGAGGAAGCTCCTTTTTACCAATAAAGATTTATACCTGCTTTACAATTTGTCATCTTAGAGAGTTGCCTAAAGCACTGAGGAGAAATAATTTATTTTCTCAGGATCATAGAACCAATAGATATCAAAGGCTGAACTTGAATCTAAGTCTTTCTATCAGGCTTCAATCTCCATTTATTATGCATTATAGATACTATCTCTCATACATTTCTCTGTCTCTGTCTTTACCTCTCCCTATCTCACTCTCCTACATGTTTCTCTTTCTGTCTCTGTCTTTCTCATCTTTCATCTCATGGGTCCTCCCCCCCACCAAAACAAACACCCCCCCCCCACAACAACCCAGAACTTTCATATATTTAAAAATATTGTATTTAATATATTTGGTTTCATATTTACAGGATTGCTAAGATGACTGTTTCTACTTTTTAAAGATCTCTTGCTTACATCCTTGTCTCTCCTCTGACATTGCTGCCACAGTGGTACAAATTTCATATCTTCATACCTGGACTATTACAATAGCCTGCTAATTAATCTCCCTCCCTCAAGTCTCTCCCTACTTGAGTCAATTCAATTCTCCAATTAGCTGTCAGATTGCTCTTCCTAAAGCCCAGGTCTGACAATTTCATTTCCCTACTCAAAAAACTACAGTGTCTGCCTATTCAAAATTCCTTTCTGGCCTTTAAAGCACTTTATAACTTAGCTCTTCCTACTTACAGTCTCCTCACACTTTATTCCCTCTATATAATGTGTGATACAGTGACACTGCTCTCTGTCTCTCTCTGTCTGTCTCTGTCTCTCTCTCTGTGTCTCTCTGTCTCTTTCTGTCTCTGTCTCTCTCTCTCTGTCTCTGTCTGTCTCTCTGTCTCTGTCTGTCTCTCTCTGTCTCTGTCTGTCTGTCTGTCTGTCAATCTCTCTGTCTCTCCTGACTCTAGGAATGTTCACTGGCTATTCTCTAGGTCTGAAATTCTCTCCCTCGTCCTCTCCACTTCATGACTTCCCTGTATGCCTTCATGTCTTAGCTGAAAATCTCACCTTCTGAAGGTGATTCCTCTTGATCTTTGATCCAAAATGGTGATCTTTCCTGATCCTTCTTATTGCTGGTGGCTTGCCTCCAAGATTACATTCTAGTTACCTTGTATATATCTTGGAGGTACATAGTTATTTGCATGTAGAATAAGTTTTTTGAAGGGAGGGACTATTTTTACCTTTCTTTTTATGCCTAACCTTTAGCTGTGCCTTGTACATAGTGTGTCATTAATAAGTGTTTGTTGACTGACTGATTGAAAGAAAGCCCTTAGAGAATATCATTAAATCCTTCTACTGACCTTAGTCCTGCTCAGTCATTCTGTGACCTCTTGTAATTTAATTCCCAATAGCTTGAAGATTAAAATTTCTGTATCTTCATATACAAGACTCATTTTAGCTTTTAATCCCAGTTCAAGGGCAGTCCTGGATGCATGGGACTAAATTCTTCTGAGACAGAAATTTGTAATGATAGTCTCATTTGTCCATAGAAATATAACTGTTTAATTTGATAGTTATGTGCAAACAGTCATTTTCTACCAAAGATATTTCTTAATTTTGCAAATATAAAACAGAATTTGTTGAATAATGTATTGAAAATATAAATACCTTGCCAAATGAAATGCTTTCAGCAGTGTTTTGGGGAATCTACACATTTGGAGAGATATCCCTATATGTAGCTTCAACCACAATGCTCTTTGGATGTTTTCTCCAAATTCAGGGCTTCAGAAATCTTGATTCATGTTTCCTGAGTTCTAATCAATGTCATCATATTCAATGAAGGTTACTATGAACCTAATATTTATATGGCACCTACTACATGAGACAGGGTGATAAAGAAGAAAGAGACTTGACAATTTATTGGGTATGAAGAATGAGGAAGGGACAATAGTCAAGACTATCAGTGACAAAGAAGGGTGGTAATGTTCTTAAAGGAAAGAAGAAAATTTAAGGGTGAATAATTTTTGTGGAATGTAGGGGAGAGGAAAAGCAATAAGTTCTTTTTCTGTATGTTGAACTTGAGTTTCTGAAGAGACATCCAAGTATAATTAGCCAACAAATTTGTAAAGTAATACTAGAATTCAAGAGAGTGATTAAATCTAAATACATCTAAATACATAGATTTGGAGCAATATGTTGAGAGATGATGATTGAACCTGTAGGAACAGATGAGATCAAAGTAGAGAGTGTATGGAGAGAAAAGAATGGTATCCAGGACATAGTCTGTGGGACTCTCTTCTATAGGAGAAGAGAATGGATGTGTTATAGCAAAAGAAAATAAGGAAGACATGGCCAGACAACTCAAATAGCAGAGTCAGAAGAATGAAGAGCCACAGAGGCAAAGGAAGCAGAATCTGTTCAATAGAATTAAGATGTTAACCACATCAAACTCCCCATAAAATTAAAAGAATATTAACATTAAACAAAAAGACATCAGATTTGCAGGTATGTGGTCACTGAGCAAATTTTCCTCTGTTTGGTGGGGGTTGAAGTAAGGTTTCCAGGGACTTATAAGTGATTAGGAAGTAAGGAAGTAGAGGCAACAAGCAAAGGTGAATCAAGGAATAAGGGAAAGAAAGGGAGAAGAATTAAAATATATTGTTTGAGGGGAGTGACAGGATCAAAATCTTTATTTTAGGTGGTGGCTAGGTGGTACAGTGAACAGAGCAGGAAGACCCAAGTTCAAATTTGACCTCAGACACTTTACACTTACTAGCCATGTGACCTTGGGCAAGTCACCTAACCCCAATTTTCCTGTCTTCCCCCCTCAAAAAAAAGCAAAAAAAATCTATTTTAAGTATATATTTTATTTACACTTTTTATTTGTACATTTTTTTTACATTTCTTATCCAGATTGGATCCTTTCTGTTGGCAAAGAAAAATAATTAAAAGCATCTGATATAGAGATTATGTCTGATAATGTGTGCAATATTCTGCCATATTAATTTCCCTTCTCTCTGTTATAAGGGAGAGGATACGATTTAGTATAAAGAAGAAGGAGGAGAGGAGGAGAAGGAGCAGGAGGAGGAGGAGGAGGAGGAAAGAGGAGGAGGGGGGAGGAGGAGGAGGAGAGAGGAGGAAGAGGAGAAAGTAGTTTCTTTATTGAAGGTTAGAACAAAGGAGAAGAGGGTAAGGAAAGGTTTTAGAAGGAGTGAGACAAGAGAAAGTGAAAAGAAAGACTGGGGTCAGAGAATATAATTTCAAAGTTCAAAATCAAAGAGGTGACAGAACATTGGGGTACTGCGTATGAAAACCCCAATCCTAAAATAAATACTAATTAATTATCGCTGTAGTGAATATTGTCCAACACAGGGTAGAGTGGCACCAAGAATACCTATCCTGCCCCACCTCAATGTACAATCCATTAATATGCTTATGAAGTATTTTTCTCTACTAGTTCTTCGCTCATAGATTCAAAAGGCCAGGTCTAGGGAATGAGACCTGAGAGTGATTTTCTGCCTTCCACATAGTCCAGATGGTCACATTACCTTTTCTAAAGAAATATTGTTAGTGATGAGAAGTTAAAGGAATTAAACATAAATTAGCGTGCTGCCCAAAAAAAGTTATACAGATGCTTTTGTTAGAAGGGCTATTTACAAATTATTTCTCTTATACAAAATTTGAACTATGTAGATTAAGATTAAATAATTTTAATTTCTCTCTCATTTTTATATCTACATTAATAAAATGTGAAGACTTCTCAGTGCCTTTCTTTCCCTTTTCTCACAAATACATTCTCTGTCTCTGTCTGTCTGTCTGTCTCTCTCTGTTTTTTCTCTCTCTCTCCTTTTTCTCTCTATTGCTTAATCCAGAGTGAGACTGAAGTGCTGAAATGTTGGGGGATAGGGAGAAAAGGAAGAAAAATACATTTCCTGCTTGGCAAGAAGCAGGAAATACCAGAAATTTCATCCAAAATCTTTTTCCCCCATTGGTTTTCATTCCACTGTAGTTATTATTTTCATTTTCATTTTTTAAAAATAAGACTTTGTACCAGAATCTTGAACCTAGTAAAGTTTTTACTTTAGAAAAATGAATATAACCTTGGCTAAAAGAGTGGTATCATTGACAAAAAACACTGGATCACTATTTGGGCATTATGGTCCAGGAGAGTAGGGGATGTAGGGGTGGGACTGAAGTAGAAATATAAGGAATGTCTGAAAGGGCTCCTACCCCAAAAGTCTGGTAGTGATGCCTGAAATCCCACTAATCTTGACAAATTCCATTAGATTAAGCATTATTCTCTCATTGTTTTCTTCTTTGAAAAAAAGGAGAGGGAGGGGACTTCTAGGAGGAGTAAGAAAATCAGAGTGTAATGACTTTTATATTTCCATCACCACTGACAATAGAGACCAGGCATAATGAAGGGATTTCCCTAAAGACCTGATAGGAAAGGGGAACTGACATAGTTAAAAGGGGTGTAGGAAGGGTACAGGATTCCTAAAAATTAATGTTACTGACTTCCTGATTTTTGGGTTGGACTGGTCTTGGGATTAAGACAAGTTTAAAATGTTTTCAGTGGAGTAGTTTTGAAAGTTAACAAACCATATGTCTGTCAAATCAGGGCCAACAATGAGGTTTTCCAGGGTCTACACTAATGGAAGAAATGGGATTTGAACTCAGTGGATCTGACTCAAAATCCAGTGCTCTAATCCAATTTACATCATGATGGTTTTCCTAACATTGAGATAAGTTTCTGTATTTTTTGCTAGTATTTTATTTAGAAAATTAGTGAAGAAGGGGTACTACCAAATTCTTTTTTATGACACAAATATGGTACTGATACCTAAATCAGGAAGAGATAAAACAGAGAAAGAAAATTATAAACCAATCTCCCTCATGAATAGAGATGCAAAATTTCTAAATAAAATACTAGCAAAAAGACTACAGCAACTTATCTCAAGAATAATACACTTTGATCAGGTAGGATTTATTCCAGGATTGCAAAGATGGTTTAATATTAGGAAAACCACCAGTATAATTGATCATATCAACAATAAAACTAGCAGAAACCACATGATCTTCTCAATAGATGCAGAAAAGGCTTTTGACAAAATATAACATCCATTCCTATTAAAAACATTAGAAAGCATAGGAATAAATGGAGCCTTCCTTAAAATAATAGGTAGCATCTATTTAAAACCATCAGCAAGTATTATATGTAATGCAGAGAAGCTAGAAGCATTTCCCATAAGATCAGGGGTGAAGCAAGGGTGTCCACTATCACCCCTCTTATTGAATATGGTACTAGAAATGTTAGTGGTAGCAATTAGAGAAGAAAAAGAAATCAAAGGAATCAAACTAGGCAAAGAAGAGACCAAGTTATCACTCTTTGCAGATGATATGATCATATACTTAAAAAATCCTAGAGAATCAAGTAAAAAACTACTTGAGACATTAAATAAATTTGGCAAAGTTGCAGGATATAAAATAAACCCACATAACTCCTCAGCATTCCTATATATTTCCAATGAAACTCAACAGCAAGAAGTAGAAAGAGAAATCCCATTTAAAGTTACTGTAGATATTATAAAATATTTGGGAATCTACTTGCCAAAACAAACCCAGGACCTATATGATCACAACTACAAAACACTTTTCACACAAATAAAGTCAGATCTAACTAATTGGAAAAATATCAATTGCTCATGGCTGGGTCAAGCTAATATAATAAAAATGACATTTTTACCAAAATTAAGTTATAAATTTAGTGCCATACCAATCCATTTGCCAAAAAACCTACTTTATATAGTTAGGAAAAATAGTAACAAAATTCATTTGGAAGAATAAACGGTCCAGAATATCAAGAGAATTAATGAAAAGAAATGCTAGGGAAGGTGGACTAGCTATACCAGATTCCAATCTGTATTATAAAGCAGCAGTCATCAAAACTACTTGGTACTGGCTGAAGAATAGAGGAGTGGATCAATGGAATAGATTAGGCACATGAGATTCATCAGTCAATGACTATAATAATCTATTGTTTGATAAATTCAAAGACCCTAGTTTTTGGGATAAGAACTCACTATTTGACAAAAACTTCTGGGAAAACTGGAATATAGTATGACAGAAAATGGGCATAGACCATTACCTAACACCATATACCTAAATCAAGTCTAAATGAGTGCATGATCTAGGTATAAAGGTTGATACTGTAAGCAATCTGGGAAAACAAGGAATAGTTTACCTGTCAGATTTGTGGAGAGGGAAAGACGTTATGACTAAACAAGAATTAGGGAACATTATAAAATGCAAAATGGATAATTTTGATTACATTTAATTGAAAAGCTTCTGTACAAACAAAGCCAATGTAACCAAGATTAAGAGTGAGGTGGGAAATTGGGAAAGAATTTTTACAACCTATGTCTCTGATAAAGGACTCATTTTTTTTTAAGTGGAGTAAAGTAACTTGCTCAAGGTTACATGGCCAGTTATTTATGGGTTTGGTGGTAAGTATCTGAACCTGGATTCGATCCCAGGTAATCCTGACTCTGGGGCCGGTGCTCTTACTCACTGTGCTACCTGGCTGCCCCAAAGGACTCACTTCTAAAATATACGGAAATTGAGCCAAATCTATAAGAATACAAGTCATTCCCCAATTGATAAGTGGTCAAAGGATATGAACAGGCAGTTTTCAGAGAAAGAAATTAAAGATATTTATAAGCACCTGAAGATATGCTCTAAATCACTATTGATTAGAGAAATGCAAATCAAAACAACTCTGAGGCATCACATCTCACCAGTCAGATTGGCTAAGATAAAAAAACAGGAAAATGACAAATGCTGGAGAGGATGTCGACAAATTGGAACGCTAATGCATTGCTGGTGGAGTTGTGAACTGATCCAACCATTCTGGAAAGCAATCTGGAATTATACCCAAAAGGCTATAAATAATTTCATACCCTTTGACCCAGCAATACCGCTTCTAGGATTGTATCCCAAAGAGATCATAGAAGTGGGAGGAAGACCCATATGTACAAAAATATGTATAGCAACTCTTTTTGTGGTATCAAAGAATTGGAAATTAAGGGGGTGCCCATCAATTGGCAAATGGCTCAACAAGTTGTGGTATATGCATGCTATGGAATACTATTGTGCAATAAGAAATGAGGAACAGATGGACTTCATATTACCTGCAGAGGCTTATACAAACTGATGCTGAGTGAGAAGAGTAGAGCCAGGAAGTATTTGTACACAATTACAGATACAACATATATGTGACAACCAACTTTGATAAACTGGACCTTCTCAGCAATCCAGAGACATAAGTCAAACCCAAAAGACTCATGATGGTGAGAGATGTTTACATCCAAAGAAAGAACTGGGATTGAACCCAGATTGAAGCAAACTACCTTCCCTTTTTCGTTCTCGTTTGGTTTTGTTTCCTCTTTCCCATTCGTCATTCCATCTGTTACAATCCTTCTTTATAACCTGAGTAACACCTAATGTGAAAGTATTTGCAGATACTATACTTGATTGTATGGGGATGGGGGGAGAGGGAGAGAAAATTTGAAACTGAAGAATTGTGGTAATGAATCTTGTAAACTAAAAGTAAACAAATTAATAAAGACAAAAAAAAACCCTTTTTTAAGGATTCTGGAAAATGTCATTAAGATACTTGAATGTTTGACTAAATGTGTGTGAATTTTCTTTCCTTTTTTTCTGTGAGGGGAAGGGTGTTAAATGAATGGAAGTGTCAGTGGCTTAACTGGAGAAATGACTTAAAGATTTTCCACTTGTAGAAAAAAATATATTGAAGATGTTCATAGCAGTAGTTTTTTTAAATTTTTCTTCTTTTTTCAGTCCTTTACTCCACACTCCCAATACATTCAATTTCCTTTCTAATTTCCTAGATATATCGATTGGATTTTCCATAGCCTCATGGGCTTCCTTTGTAAGACAGAAAAGTAAATGTCATAGATGTGACATCACAGCTAGAAGAGTTCAAACCATTTCATTTCTAATAAGTAGTGTCTTTGTATGTTCTGGGTTCTGAATGTCTTGTAAATCTTATCCAGGTCTCAAGGTTATGTGATATAAATCTGCTTTGTAGTAAGAGACATTCATCTCTTCCTTTGCCAGCTTCTTTTTGTGTACACCAAAAACCAGGCATCTCATTCAGTAGACCTTGCCACTTCAAACTTTTGAATAAATTGCATTTTTCCCCCAAAAAAATTAAATGAAATACTTGGTGAAGACAATCTTTGCTGCTGCCTCCAAATAACCTTCCACAGAAAGCTCAGGGAATGAAAGAGAGCCAATGAGTGTCCTCAGTGTTGCTAGGCACACTGCACATATACACACATATCCTGTTCTTTCTTTCATGCTTTTCATTGTTATGGTCTTACACCTGCCTTTTCTTCTCTAGAGTCTAATTTGCAGAGTGAATTCCAGAGTTTTCAGTTTCTGTGATGATTTTTTTCTCATCAAAAACAACCCAAGTCAATAAGGGTTATGTTGTTAAGACCTCCGCCATCCCTAGGTCATATTCATCCATAGAAGCTCATCTGCTTCTCCTTTTTGAAAGAAGTGGAGTTCCATCAGTTAAACTCAAGGATATTTCAATCTGTCAGGGATGTTAATATATATCATAGGCACACAATAAGGTAGCAAATGAATGTGTAATGCATACTGATATCCCATGTAAAGTATGCACAATAGATTTTTTTTACACATGTACATCAGGTGTTTTTTCTTTTAAGTGCAGGATACATAATAACATCCCACACAAAGTAAACCTCAACATATATAGATATGCCTACATATATATGTGTGTGTGTAGTTTTGTATGGTTGTATATTCTTACAAATATATGTATTCATATATTTATAAATACTTATATATAATTATATATACATATATATTTGTATATATATCTACTTATGTATTTGTATATAGACCTACATACATATAACAAATATGTTTATTATTTATATTATTTACTAGCCATTTTTGAAAAATGGAATAATTAATGGATCCTGGAATGGAAGGAGTCCTGCTTCTTAACTCCATTCCTGCCAGAGTTTCTACCCACATTGGAACTATAATGAAGAACATATTTAAACAGGGAAAAGTAGCAGAAAACAGCACTGGTACATTTCTTACACTAGAAGTTATTAAATATTTTTATTTTGGTCATAGATTCCTTTGGCAGTCTCATGGACCCCCTTCTCTGAATAACATTTTTAAGAGCATAAAATGTAATACACTGGTTTTAACTGCCACATTGCAGAGCCTTTGCTATTGGGGCCTATGATAATATTCCCACCAACTTTCCGGGAACAGGGGAAAATACTAAACTTTCTCAAGGAATGTGAATGGTGCTTGCTATTGGTTAGATATGATTGCCTTCAATTATTTTGAAACTGTGAGTTTCGAAACCAATTATATTAAGAGATAGCAATATCTATGTCTGTTTATATATCTGTATCTATTCCTATGTCTATCTCTTTCTATCTACATTGATATCTATACCTTCCTTCTCCCTTTCCTTCCCTCCTTTCTTCTCTTCTTCCTTTTCTCTGCTCTTGCTCTTCAATTTCCTTAATTCCATTCCTCCTCCTCTTCCTCCTCTTCTTCTTCTCCAACTAAGTAATTTTCTTGTTTTTTAAATGATAAGTAGCAGTGGCAAAACCAAATGCCATCTCTGAGAGTCTTCTCTAAGTAACATCTTCAAGTGCATAAAATAAAGCATATATAATTACAAAAGGAATTGATTATACTGAAATACAGTTATCAAAATATTTTTTTTAAGTTCAGCTACTTTAGGTTACAGACCCATGATGAATTTTTTTCTTAAGTTCCCCTTTAACCTTAAAAACAATGATTCCATAGCCCAATTAAGAAATTTTCCTTGTTTTCAGAGTCAAAAGAGGTATATTTTAGAAGGTCTTAATTAACCCTTGTGTGTGTATGTGTGCATGTGTAACGTACCCTTTCTGCTGAAGTCCAATGAAGCCTAATTCTATGGTATTCTGTTATATACATTCATACTTGAAAGAAACGCTAAATTTCAGTTAGAGGTTAATAAAAATTAGGGGCAATTAGGTGGCACAGTCGATAGAGCATCAGGCCTGGAAACAGGAGGACCTGAGTTCAAATCTTGCCTCAGATACTTTCTAGCTGTGTGACTTTGGGCAAATCACTTTACTCTGTTTGTCTCACTTTCCTCATCTGTAAAATGAGCTGGAGAAAGAAATGGCAATCCAGTCCAATATCTCCGCCAAGAAAACTTCCAATGGGTCACAAAGAGTCAGACATGACTAAAAGGATCCAATAACACCAAAGTAATGATGCATTTTTTACATTCATGTTCATAAAGAGTCCCTGAAATCTTTCCATGGATGTCTTAAGGGTTCATGAACCTTGGTTTAATAACCCATGATTTATAACATTTCTGAAAGATTTCAAGTATCCACAGAGAAAGAAAAGTGATATGGCTTGGATGTTAA
This sequence comes from Petaurus breviceps papuanus, assembly GCF_028583685.1. Taxonomy (NCBI): domain Eukaryota; kingdom Metazoa; phylum Chordata; class Mammalia; order Diprotodontia; family Petauridae; genus Petaurus; species Petaurus breviceps. Next base: position 38,074,664 of record NW_027187391.1, read on the forward strand.
GCTTTGAACTAGGAACTAAGTCTTAAGGATATATCCGAGTGAGTTTCAGGAGGTGAGAATTGTTTTAGACTAGAAGCAAAGAGCTCTGATAGAGCGTCCAAGAAAGGTTAGGAATTTAAAGATTATTTTGCAGAATACTTTGTTCCCCAAAGTTTAGTGGGACTAAAAGCCTAAAGATCTTACTTATCAATTGTTTAAAATAAAGAACATTGAGACCTATGGAAGAACTGGGCCAGAGACCTATCAAAGAGATAGGAGAACCAGTAAGTCACCCTAGATCATTTAGCCTAATTCTGAACACAAAACTTATGCAAATGAGGAAATTCTGTTACAGGGTAGAGAAGGACAAGGAAAGTTTGGTGGCATGAGTCCTCTATCATGTTCACTCATGAGAGAAATAGTTGTTGGTACTGTCTAGTGTTGGTACCGTTCAGATTTAGTGTGATTTTAAGGTATCAATCTCAGAAGCTGGATATTATGTGGGGAGTATTTATCACCTCATTTGCAAACAGTCAATAAGCAATCAATGTTCTAGATTCTATGCTAGGTGGTGAGGATCTGAGACTAAAATAATATAGTCCTTGACCTCAATAAGCTTATAGTCTTTCAAGGGAGATGACATATACACACATAATTATACACAAACTATTTACAAAATGAATAGAGGGTAATTTGGGACAATAGGCAATAGCTGGCGAATGTCCATGGAATGGAAGTCTATGCCCAAAGGAGTGGTGGTAGTATAATGATAGATATCCCCTGGAAGGAAAAGGTTCTAGTCTAGGATAAGATCATTTGATTTGTCTGGAAGCCAAGAATAGTAAATCAAGGGAGCCATTTATAGAACAATTACTGGATGGTGTTTGGTTTCCTACATCACTTACAACATCACTTCTCCCTTATTGGGTAGGGAGTAGACTAATGTAGCTTTTTAAAGTAGAAACATTCAATGAAGATCTTGGAGATGCCCTCAAAACCTCCTTCAGACTTAGTTCCCCCAATTAAGAACCAGGATGTTAGCACAATCAAGGAGGCAGGTGAGTTGAGTTGTGGGGGGTCAGGAAGGCAGTTGCTATTGCCAATATCTCTAATGAGGGCAAGGAAACTAATCTTTCTCCCACTCTGAGGCTGCCAGAAGGCAATGAATAGAAATGATAATAGCCCAACCTCTGGGCTAGTATTCCTAAGCTGATCCTTTATATTGTGGTTTAAATGCTGAGTAACTTGACTGGATAGAGAGGTGAGGGCTCTTCTCATCAGAGCAGTGAATGTCCTAGATGCAGTTCCCTTTGTACCTTTATTTTGATTTTTTTTCTTTATTTCCTCTGGAGAAGTCATATATACTATGTTGCAGGAGGCCTGAGGTATCAAAGGTTTGGGCATTGATAACACCATGTCACAAAGTAAACAATAACAATGTCCTAGACAACATCTATTGACTCCTTTCTATTTTTTAGGTTCATCTATGTCAGAAATCATGGAAGGGTGACACAGAAGTTCAAGAGATCCTTCCATTACAGAAAATTACAGAAGTATAGTAAGGGTGGACCAGTTTTCAAATGCACCAAGATTGTGATTGCCCAGAGCTTCACCTCCCTTCAGCTAGACTCATGTGTTAAATGATCATGAGAAGCAAACTTTACTAGTGTCGATTCAATAAAAACTTTGGAAGAGGCTTCATGATCATCAGTAGGGGTTCTCTTGCTTCTATTATCCAAGAAGACTTGTGCCACTGCATCAATTACCAGGGGTTCAATAAAACAACAGTCCATAATCATTACCATCTGCTTCAGACATCTTGGGAAACGTCCAGGCACACACATTTATGCTGAATTGGATTTGTGGGGAGCCTAAAAGCTTGTAAAAATCGGGGCCAAGCATAAGTAGAAGGCAACTTCCAGTACCAAATATGGAGATTATTTGAATCTTTATTGTTATAAACCAGTTTTACCTCTTGGTAAACATATATTGGATAACATATTCCAGCATTGTGTTAATTCTCTACTCACTTACATGCTTGGTAAATCTGCCACTGCATACCTGGATAACATTTTGACATTGTCTCATAATGAACAGGAATGCATGTCCCAGGTATTCAATGGTTTGAACATGGTTGCTTCATTTTTTATTGCAAGTCAGAAAGAAGAGAAACTAAGTGCTTTCAGGGGTGGCTAGGTGGCGCAGTGAGTAAAGCACTGGCCCCAGAGTCAGGAGGACTTAAGTTCGGTTCCGGCCTCAGACATTTAACACAAAAACACTAGCCATGTAACCTTAACACCAATTGCCCTCCAAAAGGCAAAAAAAGTGTTTTCTATTAGGCCAAGGTGATATTTCTGGAATTAATATGAGAATTAATGGTTATTTACCATTTCATTTATCATCTCAGACAATATTAGAAAGAATATGGGTTTTGTGTGTCACCCTCCCTGGGGTGGAAGATGCAGGGAATTTCATTTGTGTGTGGGAGCCTAGTTACCATTTCTCTGGGAAAGGTGGTCAGAAATATATTTGGCATGACTTTGCTTCAACTGAGAAGTTATATTGGTCAGTGTTTATGGAGTTATTATATCTTGAAAATAGATATAGAACACAGGAAGAGCTGAATGAATAAGGGGAATGTTCCAGATTCAGTCTAAGATTCATCTTCAAATGTGCAACTCTACAGCTTAAGACAACTAGAGAGATGGTTGAAATCAATCAAATGACTTGATTTTTAAACAAAGAAATCACATGAAAATGAATTTATTTTTTCAAAATAACCATTTCCCTCACCTTAAAATAGACTATACACATTGATAGCTAATGTTTGACTCTACACTAGCAAAATGAAACATTTTGTTCAAAAAAGCTATAAAGAATGTAGTGAATTTTACATACATAATATATTTAGCCCAATTTGGAGGAATTCAATTTAGTTTAATGTTTTGGAGGTTTCTATTGTCCTTTGATGCCTTTTATTTTGCACTTAAGATAATACCGATAAAGGTGTAATGATCATTCATGTTCAAAGAGTCAATCTTATTTTCTAAAAAAATATTAGATCGGGAAGAGCATTGTGATCAAAGAAGGTTTTTTTTTTATTTATTGGAGGAGGGAAAAGGTAGAAATTTTAAAAATGAGGAAGAAATTAGAATAATTTAAGTGTGAGATGACCAAATATTATTCCAATATATTGGAGAACAGCAAATAGGAGGGTTGTTTTGTTTTGTTTTTAGCAGAAATGGTTTTCTGGGCATGAACAGAATACATTTTCTTTTCCATCAGTTTGAAAATGCTATGGGTCATACTGGATTATAATTCTCTGCTGACAGAAGTCCTCCCTATTTGGACCAAGTCAGTCTCTCATATCTCTCTTACTAACATGTCCTATGATTAACTCATATGGAGCTTATAGGAGAATAAAACTCTGCAACCTTTTATTTTTTGTGAATTCTTATTATCATATCTTTTCCATCTTATACTTCTGAAATATATATTTTTGGAACCCTATGGACTACATATTTATTCCTATTAAAGTTCATTTTACTGGATTTGGTTCATTTGTTTTAGCCTATTACAATCTTCAGAACTTGACTCTGATTCACAAATTATCTTTTCTTAGGTTTTAGATATGCAACATTATTTTAGTCATTCATTTCTCCCACAGAAGTCCTGCTGTAATGCTGCATTGTAGCAGAGAGGAAACTGTATACTCTGAAGATATTTTTAATGGAGCACATGGTATGGAAGGTTCTTCCATGCAGGAAAACCTACTGTACAGTGACAGATATTGTCTGCTGTTTAAGGACCAGACTTGATGACTATAGAGTGGGCCATGATCATCAAGAGTGCTACTAGATAATGAATCCCATGGCCATAGAAACTCACGAAATTAAAAAGAATTCACAATGGCCCTCCGAACTGCTTCTATAGTGATGATATCAGAATTATAGAAAAGGATCCTGAGGGGACTAAGATACATAGTTTTACATTATTCATAAACATGAACTAAATTGTTGGATTTCTAAACATAAAACATAGAATTGTAGATTGAGAATTGGAAGGCACATTTGAGGTCGTGTAACCCTAGCCCTCTTTATGTGGGAGAGGGAACTGAGATCAAGAGAAATTAAATGACTGGCCCAAGGTCACACAAGTGGCAAAGCTATGATTTAAACGTTATTCCTCACATTCCAAATCTAGTGCTTGTTACTTTATATAATGCTGCTAGGGAATACAATTATGTAGAGTACCCTAGCCATAAAGAGACAGAGGATTGCTATCTCTTTAGAAATCCTCTATTGCTAATAGCAATAACAACAGTAAGGTTGCTCATTCTGTTTTAACTGAAAGATTATTTCTGCAAATGATGAATGTGAAATTGTGATTATTTTATGATTTACTTTATTTATGACAGGTGTGAGATCAGATGTTCAGCATGATGTGTGCTGATCAGGGATAATAAAGTTCAATCGCATTTCTTTATTTGTTGGGTTGACATTTGGCTTGTAATTTTGGTCCATAACAAGGTATATATTATTGCATAACTGAGTAATGTAGTTGATAAGAATGTGATGGTTTGAGATGGGAAGATGACTATGAACCGTGCCTCCTACACTTAGAAACTACGAGACAAAGGGCGAATCATTTATCCTCCTCGTGTCTCAATTTCCTTATCTCGAAAATGAGGGTGATAATCACAGCTAACTTCCAGAATTGTGGGGGGGATGAAATGAGAACATGTTTTTCTTAAAACCTTTTGCAAACCTTAAAATGAGATATAAATGCTAGCTGTTTTATTATCGGAGGAACTCAATTATATCAAGTTTGGCATTCATGCTATAAAAGACATCAGATAAAATAGGGAAATTGGCAGTTAATTTAGAAGATGGGTGGCAGTTTTTTTCCTAAACCTGCTAGTTACATGAACCTGGGTAAGTCACTCAGCCTTTTTTGCCTCAGTTTCCTCTTCTGTAAAATGTAAATAACAGCACCTATGTCACAGGGTTGTTTTGAAGATCAAATGAGATGAAAAGGGCAAAACAGTGCCTGGCACATTATAAGCAGCACATGAAAGTTAGCTATTACTATTATGATTTTAAAATAAACTACCAGCTAAATCTTTTACAGATTTATGCCAGAGGTCACATAATTCAATGTGCATTGCTTTTTGTTTTGCTTTTTGGAGGGGGAAAGGCAGGGCAATTGGTGTTAAGTGACTTGCCCAAGGTCACATGGCTAATAAGTGTTAAGTGTCTGAGGCTAGATTTGAACCCAGCTTCCAGTGCTCTATTCACTTCACCACCTAGCCATCCCAGCTGTTATTATTATTAATAAGAAAGGGGACATGTTTGTGTTTGCAAAGTACTGGGAGCAAAGCAGATTTTCATTGGAGAATGGATAAGAAATAACAAATAGCTTAAATATAAAGGAGCATAGAAAGATACAATTGATGCAAAGTGAAGAAAAAAGAAACAATAAAGAAATGCACAATGATGTTTACACCAATGTAAATGGAAACAGCAACCTTAATGGAATAATTAAAAGTGAATGTTGTGGGATTACAAAAATAAGAATGACAAATGATGTGAAAAGATACCTCTTTACAATCCTCTGTAGAGCATAGTTGGGGTAAATCATTTTTAATTTGATGAGTTTTGCTCATTTTCACCCTTCTTTTAAAAAATAAACATATTTTTGTAATATAGCATTGCTCTCTGGAGAAAGGACATGGAAAGAGATAATGGGAGAGATTTAAGCAATGTGAAACAAATAATATCAATAAAAATGTATTTTAAAAAGGATCACTTTAATCGCAAAATTTAATGGAAGGTTGTAGAAAATTGTTAACCATAAACCTTCAAAAAAACAGTTGGAATCTGACAGGAAAAATTAATATGGAGAGAGCATGGTATGTGTGAGACCCAGTGAAGTCAGATTTTCTTCAAAGCATTTAAGACTGGAATTGTAAGGATGACAACACACAGATGAAAATTAGAGAAATTCTCAACATTTCTGCATCAAATTATCTTTGTCACCATTTGGATCTTAGCAACTATGAAATAAAAGCAAAAATGGGAAAAGCATCATTTTATTCAATAGAGTGAAAGGCCACTTTTAAGATTTTCTCTATAACAAAGTAACCCTCATTAATATTTATTATATATAAATTTATTTATGTTGATATATATTTATATATAAATATATTATATATAATATATTAAACATATAAATATATTATGTATTTATATGTAAATATATCAAACATACATATATTATATATTTATATATAAATTTATATATATCATATATAAATTAATTATATATAAATAATATTATAAAAGATACTTTGAAATATGCAACAAGAATAATTTTGATCAATGATACCTTAACATTAAGCATGACATAAAATAGGGAAGCACATTCAATAAAAATTTTGCTACTATCATATGCTACAAAAATTTGCTACTATCATAGAGAATATCTAGTACAGTGTGTAAATGGAAAAGGCATTCTTTATAAGTGGTGATGTTTTCCAGAGAGTCCTATTTGTAAATAACATTTTACATGTTTTATCAGGCTTTGAAACATTGCAAAGACTTCTAAATCTTGCACATAATTATGCACATTAAATTGTGATAATAACCCAACCATGAAAAAGAGTGGATGAAAAATGGCTATACCATGGGTTGATGAACTATTGCTCATGAGATAGATCCAGTCACCTGAGTGTTTTGTATGGCCCATGAACAAAGATGATTTTTACAGGGGCCATAGTTTGCCAGTCTCTGATCTAGACTTTATTATCTAGACTGGTGGGCAATTAAGACCTGGTACATCAAATAATTGACCAATCAATAAATATTTATTAAATATATACTATATGCCAGGTACTCTGGTAGGTGCTAGAGATAAAAATACAAAAGTGAGATAGTCTCTACCCTAGTGAAGATTATGTAACTGCTTTTCTCTCAAACTCTGATGATGGAAGATGGTGCTCAGTCCAGAATGGAATGGGAGAAAGAAAGCTATCTGGAATCTTGTTCATAATGATGCATCACTTTCAATGATACTAATTTTCTCCCCCAAACAAACAAAAACCTCATCTATTATGCGTATTTTCCCCGGCAGTATATGGTTACAAGTTACAGAATATCATAGACTCTGAAGAACTAGGGATAACTAAAAATTAATGAAGAGGCATGTGATGGAAATGAGTAGGTTGAAACATGGTACCAATGAAGAATTATACAGAAGTGACCAAAAGATGCCATCAGAGAGATCTAGGACAAGAAAAGAAGAGCCAGTGCTTGAATTAACTACAGAGGAGTTAAGAAGGAAGATATTATCTACACCCAGAGAAAAAACTGATAAATAGAAGTATGTATAAAATTATTTTAAGTATATGTATATAAATATATATATATAATTTACATATAAGTGTGTATATACACATACATATTGTATCTATCTATACATATATGTGGGGGGACAAGAATAAAAGGAGAAAAAGTTACATGAAACTATGATATACTTAAAAGGAATAACAAGTTGTACAAAATAGATTTTCAATTTCATAAGCAATCATTTTTTCCTATTCTACTGTGCTATAGAAATGCTTGCTTTTTTCTTAACTTTAGAATAAAATAAATAAAATTTATAAAAAGAAAGAGTGAAGGATTACTGATGGATGGCCCATATGCAGAATCATTGTCACTCACACTATATTAAGCAAGCTAAAAGAAAGCCACCAGCACATTAGGTGAAATTCCTATAGACCATTCATGGGAAATGTTAAATCACATGGGAAGAAAATTCATGAAAAGGTTGTGATCTCCATTTTTACAGGGACTAGTGATACAGAGGACATCATGAATTCATTCAATTTTTGAGGTATTAAAGTATTAAATTTTCAAAAATCATCAGATTCTTTTCCGTCAGAGCAAAGGATCTATACAGTATATAAAATGAAATGATGTTGTTTATTTTCTTTTTTTTTTACCAGTCTCTGCTCTGTGTACGTGGGGCTATGACTTCATGTAAGTAGTTCCATCTGTTATATAAAGGAATGAAAAGTTAAGGAAGTAATATCATGCCTTCTTCATCATCCAGACCATGTTTCCCTAGAGAGCTTGAGGACTGATATGCCTAGGAAGAGTTTATAGCCTTCTACACTTTCAAAATAATCATCTCTTCTTCTCACAGAATTTGTCTCTTTAAAAACTACAGATGGATCCAGGGCCCATATTTGGAAAAGCATCTAATATATATGTATCTTTAAAATGACCAATAAGGATCTCTGTCTGCTGGATCCCTATTGCAAATACATCCTAGTATGTACAAAGAGAATGCTAATCATAAGGCAACAACAAAAGATCCTATACTGGCTTCTTCTCTGCATTAGACACCAAGGAACAGTGCTTTATGTGTAAATCCTGAGGCCCAAAGAAAACATTTCTTTGTTTTCTTTGCAAAATAAATAAATCTCAAACATCCATGCACAGAAGTCTTTCTCCTTTGGTGGTCCTCTTGGCAATGCTGTTGCTATTGGAGCAATATTTACCTCCATGTCTAAGAACCATTTTCACAACATTTGACTGTGCTTAAGTCACCCCCAAACATCTGGATGAAGAACAATCCCAATCAGTCATGCAGACGCACTGTGTACATGATACAAATATCAGAGTATTTTCTCAGCATATCAACTGAAGGTCAATAACCTTTTCAGCTTCTTTATCCAACAGGAATATGGGCAGTAGGCTTAAAACATGGTGAAAGACAAAAGGAATGCAATGAAAAGAAGGGGAGAAAGAAAAGAAGCCTACAAAGAAGATAGGAGAGAGATAGAGAAAGAGAGGAGTGAGAAAGGAAAGATGGTAGCTGGTGTCCAATGTGGTACACTGCCACCAAAATATTTTTTGGAACCATTATCTTGCAATTGTGCTATGGCTTCCCTGAAACTACTGTACATTTTTCTTTGGAAGTAGATGATAGTCCTGTCTTTGTGAAGCCATTTTGGAAACATTTCTCAAACTGACCTCAAAATGTGTTACTTCTTAAAATTATATATGAATCCATGATTAATGCTCACATTATATGCAATACTTCAACTGCAAAGGGGTCCCAAGATGCAAAGCTTTTCACTATAAAACTGCTCACTATAAAATTGACCCATATAAAAATTATGAGAAACAGACAGATCATGGAATGGTGCTAGTTAGACTATGCTCCCCAATGTCAGAGCCATAATTAATGTGGAGCTTTGCTCCAGAGCCCCAGATTTAGTGGGCAGTGAAAGCACTTGTGATCCTTCAATAAAAGGGTAAAAAAAGCATCTTTGTACAGAGGTATACAATTATTTAAAATAGGAAACTTCCAGGCAGAATAAACGTCCTAGTTGACTTTTGCCATGATGTTGCTCTGTCCTGCACTGCTTCCTTTCCCTCCATAATAATAACCTCACTATCAATGTCCTAGTAATGTCCTGACCACCTACAGGGGGTTAGTAACTTGATTTTTTTTTTGTAAACTTCCTATATGTATACATTTTTAGTCCATGGAACTGCCTCTCCCTTTTCTGAACCTTTGGAAATCTGTTTTCAAATTTAGAATGTCAGATTATGTTTAATTCTTCTCTTCTTTATAGTGAGTTTTAAGATGGAGTATTCATTTCTCCCACAAGTTACTCATTCTTTTGATTCCAATAATCACTTCCTCTTTGTCAGGGAAAATCAGATCCATCTCTCAATTTGCCCTTGATTGTCCTTCTGTCTTTTAGAGCGTAAAATTACCCTTAAGACAAGTCATGAAACTACTAGGTATTCTTATTTTTATAGAGATAGCTCAGGTAGATTTCCACTCCCATGATCATTTTATCATGAATAGCTTCATCTATTTCCTCTTTCTGTCTAGGTGGTCGGTAGTATATTCCAAAGACAGTATTGCTTCTGTTTCAACATCCATTTATCCAAATCTAAATGTTTTCCACTATGCTAAACCTTTCTAGCTCCTGAATTTCTTCACAGAATTATGTTTCTATCCTCTCCCACTCCTCCTTCTCCCCCTCCTCCAACTATCTTCTTTTGATAGGCTTTGTGAAAGGCATAGCCATTCATATCTGTTTAATCTATGGGTGTCAATCCATCAAATTTTAGTAATACCTGTTAGGTTAAAAACAATCTCCTCATATCTTTTCTAGGTCCATTGTGCTTGTGGACAGATATCTAAGCCTGGGTGCTTTTTTTTTCTATTTTCTATGGTACTGAGCTTTATGATGTAGGGAATTTTCTCTCTTTTCTTTTTGTTCTAACACTCCTTCTCTTTCCTGCATGTGTCCTTTTAAAAAACAGATTTGCAGAACTCTAGACAACTATAGTATCTGCAAATTTTGTTAAATGCATTCTAACTCTGTCCAGTAGTCTATCATTTATAGTTATAATTTTAATCCACAAATCAAAATCTTGTTAAATAATGGTTCAATTCTATTTCTTTCAATTTAATTTCTTTTACTTCAGGTTTCTTTGCTTTTGATGGATGACAGTGAAGGAAATTCTACCTGAGTTTTCAATTTGGTCTTCAATTTCTTGGTTAATATTTGATAATTTTTGCCACTGTTTTTAAAAATACAGTAAGACCATCCTCAAACCTATGAAGTTGATTCCAGGCAGAATTAACTAGACCATCATACAACATATCTCTTGTTCTCATATCTAGTCACAGTCTCAACATAGAACACTGAGCAAGGGGCTTTTCCATATGGTAGAATTATAGATTTTGATCTGGAAATATCCTTGGGATTATTTTAGAAAAACAATCCCTTAATTTTATAGATGAGAAAACAAAGGTACAAGGTCACACAACTAACAAGTAGCAGAACTAGGTTTCAAATCTGGCTCCTCTTGTTTTCAAAATGAGTACTCTTTTCATTGTACTATATCACTTTCAGGGGATATGAAAATTCTTAACTTATGAACAAGTTTTCCTTTATCTGAGTAATCCAATTTAGAATTAATTTTTTTCCTCCTAAACTTGATTATGAAGAGAAAAGATATGTTGTGATAGCAAGCCAAAAAAAAGTTTGCTCATTTTGACAACTAAGAAAATACCACCTGGATGGATGGCTCACCTTCGTTTGGTGTTTGTATTTTAATAGGATGAAAGAGAATCAACTCTTGCTAAAATATTTTCCAAAGCCACTACATTTCCAGTGCCAGTGAATCTGAGGAAAGCTTATTCAACTTCATACAATGTTTCCAATAACAAACTTTAAGGAATGGATGCAGAATGGTTGTGCTTTACAGGGAAATGAGGTAGACATACAGAAAAATAAAAGAGTAGCTCTGCATAGTTTCTAAAAAAAGTTGTTAGACACAATTGACCAGTATTGGGTTGAACTGATGTTTTTTTTTTCCTTGTTATTAGTCACTGACAGATAATTACTAATGTGTAGATAATATCTCAAAGGTTTTCCACTAGAGGAGGGAATGTATTAATTACATTCTTTTCAATCACATGCCACGAAGGTATCTCTCTAGATTCTAGCTACTTTTCTAGAATTCAGGTCTAAAGAAACTGAATTGATAAATGACATTGGTTTGTTTCACTGCAGCTTTCCGTCATGCCATAGCAGAAGTGCCAACCTATGACCCTCAGAATTGTGTATTCACCATGCAAATCATCAGTCTACAAGCATTTTCTATGCACTTCTATATATCAAATGATTTACTCGACACTAGGGAAATAAAATTCTCTCTCCAACAAGGACCTTACTACTATGGATTATTGAACCAGGACTCACCAGAGCAACCAGTTTTGGTTTCCACATCAGATGTGCTAGTCATGTACTTAGTCTAATATTGTGATGATCTGAGGCTAAGCAGTCAGTTGTGGGTTGAAGTATTTACATGACGTTCTGCTTATTCTATATGATACTAAAGTATCTGGATGACTGACAGTTGCTTTTTTCAGAAGTTTGGTCTTAGGTAGATAAAGTCTGAATATCAACTGTAAGTCATCAACAGGTCTTATGTAAATATGCAACCAGAGAATGGATGTTTTTAATGGTTCCCCTCTCCCCACCCCAGCAAACTCAGTATCATAATCCTGAAGAGCTAGAGGGTCAGGTAAGAAGGTCAATTTGAATTTACTGTAAAGGCAACCATAATTTTTATAAAGATCATTTTCTAGTATGGTGTTTTTCATAATATGTGTGTGTATGTGTATACATAGGCTCCACCATAGTAACTTGATAGGACTTTTACAGCCTCTGAGATTCTGTCTCTCGGTCTCTGTCTCTGTCTCTCACACACACACAGATACACATATGTGGACATTTATTTGTATATGCGCATACATATGTAGGTAGCTACACACATGCATGTACACACATGCACACATATACACACATTTATATATGCATGCATGTATGCCTATGCATATATGTATATGTGTGTGTATATAGAGATACATTTCTATCTATCTATAAACTTTTCTAATAACTCTTCAGTTCTGTGTTGTTAGAAACAAATGCCATGGAAGCTGATACAATTTTATTGTAGGATTATTATAAGCCAGCCAGCAGCAGCATAACTTCCCATTTTATCAACTTTTGTACAGCATCCTCACTATTGATGAAAAATTATACAAAGATCCATTGTATTCCAGGTAAACAATGGGAAATTTTAGATCACTCAGCATTATGACTAAAATGAAGGAGAGCAGGTATATAGGGGAAAAAACAAACACACAAACCTAGTTTTTCCACTTACTTATTCTTATGTAAATGCATAGAGTTAGTAGGTCTGAAGAAGGGTGGGATGGGAATGGTGAGAAGTGGAAAAAGTTGTCAGGTATGAATTTTGTAGCACTGAAGGTATAAAACTGCTCAAAACAGATTTGTTGGGGGCACATCAGAGAAGAGAAATTTGATAATTGAAGCTTAGGAAAGGTAACTTACCATAGAAAGCAATCTCAACTCTTTCTTCTCATGATAAGAGTCTAATAACATCTCCATACACTTACAATTTATGGTATGTAAAACTCTACATTATAAATGATAGCAAAATGTAAGGAAAGAAAATTCTTCCCTGCCCATATCAGTTTGTGAATAATATTACTAGACCAGTGAAGATTATAAAATCATATTTAAATACACCATTAAAGATCACAAAATAAGATCTAGAAAGGACTTGACAAGCTATCTAATACAAGCCCTTTATTTTATAGATGAGGAAACTGAGGTCTAGAGAGGTTAAATGACTTGCTTGAGAACATGTAGGCAGCAAGTGTCAAAGCCAGTTCTAAACTCAATTCTTCTGAATCTGAATCCATTGTGTTTTCTCCTGTACCACATATATTGCATTTCTTAGGGGAAAAATTCAGAGTGAACATGATCTTTGTAACATAACTGATAAGAGTAGTAGTATTCTGGATTTGTACTTATTCATTTTATAAAGGATTGTATTTTAGAAGTGAATTCAGGCTTTGGGAGAGATGAATATTGGTTGAGTCAGAATTGATGACACCATATGACTATTGTAGAAAGGCTAATGAAGTTGCTTTGGTATCATCCATCTTATCTAGCCATGCTTGAGGACTTTATAAAAGTCTCAAAAGCAGATGTTACAACATTTTTGGCTCCCTAAGAAACTCATCCAACTCAATGAGTTCCAGGTCTCATCAAAAGGTTTTTTTTTTTTTTATCAGTATGGGTAAACACTATCAGTATGGGTAAACAAGATGTCTAGATGCCAGTGGAGATTATAGTGATTTTCTACATAGAGACGGGACCTATGGTGATTCTGAAGGAGACTCATCTTTCCTTATCCATTTGCATCAAGGCAATCAGACAGTCAGCTGTAGATTATCATAAGAGATATAGAGCTAAAGGTTGTCACTGCCTTCTTTGATGCTAGGTACACGGACAAATGATCGTCTTGTTGGTAATGAATAGCAAATCAATACAATGAACATGTCTTATAGAGATGGAATGAAAACAGCCTAAGTTTCAGATGAAAGTAACTCATGGTATCCCACTCACATGTTGATGAGTCTCTGAACCTTGGGCAAATAAGAATCATCACACTTTTATTGCTAAGTAAAGTGACAGAAAATGGCATTTCCACAGGGATCAAAGAGGGAGTGTGACTCAGTGGAAAGACCTCAGGACTTGGTGTAAGAAGATTTAGGCATGCGTCCCTTTTGTGATACTAGCTGTGTGAATTTGGATTAGTCAACCTCTCTGAGGGGCAGGGTAAGTATTGTACAAATTTTATAGATGAGAAAACTCTATCATAAGGTTGTGAGACAGTGCTTGGTAAAATTTAACATACTATATAAATATAGTTTTATTCTTGTTGAGTAACAAGATATTAGCAGTAAGCATGTCTTTGAACACAAATAGACCACCAGAATCAAAGCATTACATTCAAGAAGAATTTATTAAGAACCTCCTATGTACTTGTCACTGGACTAGGTGCTAGAGATTAAAAAGCCCCAGATAGAACAGTTCATACCCTTATTGAACTTACATTCACATATATAAGTGAATATTCAATATCTACAAAGATATTTCCAGGGGGTGGAGTAGGGTGCAGAGAGTCTTAATAATGGGGATCCAAAAAGACTTTAGGTAAGTGGGAGAACTTGAGTCTTGAATGGAGCTACCAAGAGGTAGAGCTACCAAGAGATGGACCATCATTATAGCCACGAAGGAAAGACTGTGAAAGGCATAAAGGCAGGGGATAAAATGTTGTGTGTGGACCTACAAGTAGGTCAGTGAGTCTGAATGTATTATTTGGGGGCGCATAATGTGTAACCAGTTCAGGAAAAAAAAAGACAATTTGGAACCAGACTGTGAAGGACATTACATGATAAACAGAGGAATATATATCTTATTCTTGAGGCAATAGGCAACCATTGAAATGCTTTTAGCAAGCGAGTGCTTTTATGATGTGTGTGTATGTGTATGTGTATGTGTGTGTATGCCTGTCTGCATGTAGTACTTTAAGATTTACAAAGTAAAAACAATGTTAGCCACATTGCAGTTCTCTAGAACCATGCACATATGAAGGATTAGTGGGATTTTAGGGAAGTATGTGCCTTCATCTTTAACCAAATAAAATCATAAAATTTTTCAAAATGTAGTGGTCTACTTTAAGTTGTGCCTTCTCTTCCTGGCAACATTATGTGAGTACCCTTTGAACTTCTTACTGTAGGAGTGGCATTGGACCTTGTTATCCTTCTCATGTGATGACTTCTCCTCCCACATAGCTATTAGACTAGTGTAATTTAATTAGGTGAGCCTGAGCCTCTGGATGTCTCTTTACTTCTTGTTGCCTGATTATGAACAGCTGAATAGTGATCTTGAGATGTATAAATCCAGTCCTAGAGTCACTCTTGAATTCAAGATGTTGGAAACCCTAATTCTATCATTCAGAGATAACTAGGGGCAAGAGAAGTTCTGCTCTTGGAGAACATGAGTGAAAGCTAGAGAGAGGGTGAGGCCAATACCTGGCCAGGCCTGAAATCCAACAATGCCTAGTAAGCAGTCTTGAAAACTGCTTTTGTACTCAAACACACCAAACATCTTCAGTCTGCTACTGGCTTATTACCTTATTAATTCTCTCATGGGGTTCAAAGACCATATAGTAGGTATGATTGAGAGTGAAGTAAAAAATATTTAAAATGAAAATGTTATCTTAATAAGTAGTTCCTAGTTTCCAACCTGTAAAGACTGGGGAAAATTCTGTTTTAATAAGTTTTGTATCTCCATCTCAATCCTCAGTCTCATTGCCTTAGACAAATATCAATGTTAAAAGTCATATAATTTATTAACGCTAGCAAATAATTCAAAACAACAGACATATATTTAAACAATGTATTACTTGTGAGAAAAAACAACGGAGTCACCCTTGTGCTTTTCAAAAGCAAAGGAAAGAAGACGACAATAATTCTATCACCAATGGTTATAACTGCTGACATCTCTAAGATTCTTGAACTACAATCCAACAATTAAGTTCTGTCAGGATGATGTTCAAATCACTTAGCAATTCCCTTTAGAATGTATTCTTTGAGGAATATGCTCCCCACAGAATGAGTTAAAATCACTTATCTCAAAGTATATCTTTATATTCTTTTAAATATCATTATTAACTTTCCAGCTTTCCTGTAGAATATTTCTCTAAGCCTTGTGAGGAAAATAATTCTCTTAGGCCTCTCTCAGTGCCTTAGTCAGCGTTGCTCAAAGATTATAATTAAATATAATTAGGGACTCAATAGATAGAGAACTGGACCTGGAGTCAGGAAAACCTGATTTTAAATCTTGCTTAAGGCCCCGTGTAACCTAGGTAAGTCACTCAACCTCTGTTTGCCTTAATCTACTGGAGAAGGAAATAGCAAACCACTCCAGCATCTTTGCAAGAAAACTCCAAATGGTGCCATGAAGAGTTGGATACAACTGAAAAACGAAAATGAGGCACTAAGCACCTATCCCCTCTCTTCCAAGGGGGAAGTACTTTGGATGGAATTACACATGTTACCCAAGAGGTCATGACTTTCATCCCATTCATAGAGAGAACCTAGAGAATCTACCCCACCAGTAAGTGGTAACCTTGGATCACTTCCTCCCAAGCCCTTATGTTTTTTTCTTCCCTACTCAACTGAATTTTTTCATGACACCAGAATTCCTGACTAAAGGTATTATTCTTATTATCCTTATTTTAAAGACCCCATTGCATTTTGAGGACATATTTCTTCATTGAACCTCGATTATTTTGCCCACATTAGATATATGACAGTCATTTTCATAAGGGGGCAGCTAGGTGTTGTGATGGATAGATTGGCAGGCCTAGAACCAGTAAAACTCATCTTTCCGAGTTCAAATCTGGTCTCAGACACTTATTATCTGTATGACCCTGGGCAGGTCACTTACTTTGTTTGCATTAGTTTCTTCATCTGTAAAATGAGATGGAGAGGGCAATGGCACTCCAGTATCTTTGCAAGAAAATCCTAAATGGAGTCATGAAGAGTTGGACGTGACTGAAAGTACAAGTCATATTCATATTATCTGTTAAAGTATGTCTCCTGAAGGGGAGAGATAACAGAGTATTATTTTGTCAACATTTAAGAAATTAACCATTGCTCATCCAAACCCAAGCTACTGAACTAGCTGTTAATTGATTATGAAAAATTATTCCTGACAGTCATGACCAGCTTATTAAGACTTGGGATGGAAGTGCTGATTAAAATCTTATTCATACTCAATTCAATTCAACAACCTTTTTTTTTTTGCATTGTTATGGTGACATGTGACTTTGAAAGGTCATATGGAAGAATGAATAAAGAATTGATCTTTGACCTAGGAAGACATGGGTTCATGCCACACAACCTGGCTATGTGACCCTGAACAAGTTATTTAACCTGTAAATTTCTATGTAAATCTTTTAGACTATTTGCTCTAGACACAGTATTGACCTAGGGAGTGTAATGTAATGCCAAGGAAAGGCAACTTCCCAGGTTCAAAATACCAGCATAGGTGCTCTCTATTTTATTCAGTAACAAACCAAGAACAGAGAAGATCGAAACATGACATCATTCAAAATACAGCATTTACTAAGTGTGATTAAATAATCTCCAAGGACTACCCCACCCCAGGACTTTCCAATCATTCAATCAATTACAAAGTCCCTGTTCTAAATACTACTCCACCCCTAGGCTATACCTTCTTTTGGTCCACCACAAAACCCCTCTTCTCAAATGGAGATTATTTTCCAAACATAGGTAAAGTACCTTCATTTGTCAATCACAGAGCACAATAAGGTCAAAAGTTCCCCACCCCTAGGATCACAATTGAATCTACCCCAGAGTTACATCAAGTTTAAACACAGCACTTAATACCCAAATGGAGGTCTTTTCTTCATCTTGACACGAGGCAAGTTCTCAGCAATCTTAGTTCCTGGGGAGACAAGGCTTAGCAAGGCCATAAGATACATTGCCAGTCCCTTCATGAATTTATCCTCTGTCTGTAGAACAGTCCTAGAACCCCTGAACACATTAGCAAAGCCCTCTCCCAGGATTTCTGTAAACATACAACAAGAAAATCCTTCTTCAGGGCTTCTGAACCAACAGAAAGGCTCCCAGACCCCTGCAACAACAGCACTGTCCTTCACCAGTGGACAGTATTCATTCTGTCTGCCGGACAGTCTCCAGACCCCTGCAACAACAGTACTGTCCCTCACCAGTGGACAGTATTCACTCTCTGTCTGCAGGACAGTCTCAGGCCTTCTTAACCAAATGCCAGGTTCCAGGACTTCTTCAACAGGACAGTCTTTCACCAGTGGACAAATCTGGCAAAATAACATCAAAACAGACAGACAAAGTACCAGCAAAACAGCCATGTCTCCTCAGTCCTTGGCAGCTCAGGGGGCAGGTCTCAAAAGTCCAGGGCAATTCAAAGCGGCCACCAGCAATCTCTTAGTCTCTCTCTCTCCACGAGGTGCTGCTTCCAAAAAGAACTTCCGCCTCCCTCTTGTCTCTCCAAATCTACATCACCAGCTCCTCCCACTTCAGGACTTTCTTTTCACATCAACAAGCCCATCCCACAGGTAGGATTAACAAACTCTGGGTTTTAATACAATCAATTTGAAAACCAAGCCAATACAGGGGAATCTTTAATTGCCATTACTATCACAGGGAGGGAGTTTCTTCACCTGGAAGTTCCCTATATCAATGGAATTACAAATTCATCCACTATTAATATGTGGTAGGTACTATGCAAAGCCCAAGTTAAAAAGGTTCCTGACATCAAGAAGCTGTGTATATATAACTAAATTCGAAAAATATACAAAGGAAATATAAAGTAATTTCAGAGGCATAAGGAAGAATTATTTTGATAGGGAGATAGGATTAGGAAAAGATTCATTTAAGGAGAGTATGGTGTTTGAACTAAACCTTGAAAGGAACCAATGTTTCCAAGAGTCCAAGATGAGTAGGGAAATGATTTCAGGAATTGAGAGCACCCTGTGCTAAGTTATAGAATTGGGAAATTCCATGAACAATGTGCTGCAAACTCAAACAAGTTGAATCTCTGCAAGCCACAAATTGACTTAGAAAACCACAAATTAACATTATCTATGTTGTATTGTATTTTTATTAAATATTTTCAAATTATATTTTAATCTCATATGTTTGAAGGCAGAGAGTTTGACACCTCTGATATATGGTACCAGTATGGATAGAACATGAAATATATTAGATAAATAACAAGAGATTAGTCTTGAAAAATAGGCTGGTTTAAGACCATAGAGAGCTTTAAATGACACACAGAGGAGTTGGCATTTTATCTTACATGCAATAGAGAATAACTTTTTTTTTCTTCCTTTTTGGAGGAGAGAGAGCAGGGCAATTGGGGTTAAGTGAGTTGCCCAAGGTCACACGGCTAGTAAGTGTTAAAGTTTCTGAGGCTGCATTTGAACTCAGGTCCTCCTGACTCCAGGACCAGTGCTCTATTCACTGCACCACCGAGACACCCCCCCCCCCCCACCACTGGGGTTTCTTAAGCAAGAGAGTAACATGCTTCTGGAAGATCAATTTGGTGATTCAGTAAGGGACTGGACTGGGGAGTAGAAAAACTGAAAGCCAGGAGACCAATTACACAGCTATTGTAGGAATCTTGAAGAGGTGATGAGGACTGAAATGATGCTACTGGGTGTATAAATAGAAAGAAGGGAACAGATGGGAAAAATGTTGGGGAGTTAGAAATTATAATACCCAGAAACTGATTGAAAGTGAGAGGTGTTTGTTGAAAGAGTAAAGAGTCCATTGTAACTTTGAAGCTGTAAATGCATAACAAAAGATGATGTTCCCTTTAATAGAAATAAAGATGTTTAGAGTTTATGAGGGAAGATCATAAGTTTCAGGGATGAATTTAGGAGTGAAGGTTATGGGTTCCATTTTGTACATGTTTGAGTTTGGGATGTTGCCATGCCTTTTTAAAATAATTTAAGCTTGAAAATACCAAATAAGATGAGCATTTCCAATTGTTGTACACGAAACTTCAAATCTCTTTTGTATGTAGAAATTCTCTTTAATTTTATGTATATGATGAATTCACATTGTAGCTTTCAAAACTGTCCTGCTTGCTTGTGATTCCTTCTGCACTCCTCCGTGAATTTTGGTCATGCCTTTTCCTTAAACTTGCAGAATGGTCGCCTCCGGAAATTTCAGAACTGAGTAAAAGTACACAGCAGGGGAGTAATTGTAGCTCTAATATTAGTCCACTGTCTGCAATAGGCAAAGAAGAAAATGAGTCTTACTTTAGTGTTTCCTTCCCTTCATTGTGTGAATAACGTGGCTCCATTCCACAGCTGCCTCCTTCCTAGCATGGAGCAGAGATAAAATAACAGGGCCTGCTGGAAATGTGCGCAGCTGCTTCTCGGGGACTGGCCATTTTCTTGTGTGCATTCATGTCAGAGCCAACTGAGCTCTGGAGATTTACACGGGGATGAACAGGCCAGCTCTCTGGAGGGCCTCTCCAAATACTCCTGGAGGTGACAGTGACTAAAGATAAGATTGTGTTCCTTAGCCCCAGGGGGTCTTCAAGGGCCACCTGCTTTCTCAGGAAAATGAACAAAAGGGCTGGGTGTTTGCTCTTTTCAACTTAAAAAGCAGCTAATAATAGTGTTTAATATTAAACTGAGGCTAGTAGCAGTTCACTGAGGCATGGTGCAGACTTAATAAAGCGTCATTCTGTTCTGAACATGACATTTATTTTCTATAGAGTAGATGGAGAATTCCAAATCCATTTATTGCTATCAGAGAGCTAGAATTCAGGCAGGATCCCATTTTAATTAATGCCATTATTATATCCAGTTTTATATAGCAATATTGTGTCATGACACATACTGGTCTGTAGCTAAGATCGAACAAAATAATATATTGAAAGCACTATGCACAGTTCAGAGTACCATGTAAACAGGAGTTTTGTAAGCCTCAAAGTGCTTAATAGCAATAGTTAACATTCATACAGTGCTTTAACATTTACAAAGTGCTTTCCATATACTATCTTACATGATCCTTTCAACAATTCTGAGATAAGGGCTATTATTGTTCCTATTTTTATAAATGAAGAAACAGGCTGAGAGATGATAAATAACTTATCTAGTATTATACAGCTAGTAAGAGTCTAGAACAAAATTCAAGTTCCTGACTCCAAGTCCAATGTCTTATAGCATGATATCTACCTGCCTCTAGGCAAGTAATATTTTAATATTCATTCCTTATTATTACAGCTTTGTATAGTGAAAGGTAGGGCAGCAAAGGGGGCACAGTGGATAGAGTTCTGGACCTGGAGTCAGGAGGACCCAAGTTTAAATCTGGCTTTCAGGCACTTACTAGCTATGCAACCCTGGGCAATTCACTTAGCCCTGTTTGCCTCAGTTTCCTAGCCTGTAAAATGAGTTGGAGAAGGAAATGGCAAAACACTCCAATATCTTTGCCAAGAATACCCCAAATAGGTTCACAAAGAGTCAGACAATACTGAAAACAACTGAGCAATAAGAAAAAGTGAAAGGTGCCTTGGATTTGTCAGACATGTATTCAAATTCTGATTCTTTGACTCACTTGGTATATGGCTTTGAGTAAACCACACCTCCTCTCTCAGACTCAGATTCCTCATCTATAAAAGCTGATGTGGCTGCTGGAGTGGATGCCTTCTAAAGCTGCTTCCAACTCCAACATTTTATTACTACCATTCTTATTATTGTTACTACTATCTTAAAATGACCTTGAAGTTTGCCAAAATCCTCAGATCAACATCAGATATTTGCTGCCTAGAAATATCTCACCCATCTTAGACTTGTGAAGTTTATTTTTTGAACCTAGCTACTACTTTACATTCATCCATATTGAGTCCCATTGTCTTAGATTTAGCCTTAGAGTCTAGACTGTAAATTAAAAAATATATATCTTCCAACTTTGTATCATCTTTAATTTTGAGAAGCATGCCATCCATGCTTTTAATCAAATACTATAAAAATATTAACCTGGAGGGGGACAAGCATAGATCCCTTGGGTAAACCTCTGAAGCTATTTTTCCAAGTTAATACCAAACTACTATGTGCTCTTTGGGTGCTGCCATTTAATCAGTACTTAATCCATCTAATTATACTATATCTGGCTCACCTTTCTCCATTCCATCCACAAGGTTACATGCAATATTGTCCAGTGGTTTGATCAAATCTTGACAGAGAACTGTGTAAATTCTTCTCCTAATTAATCAATTTTGGTAACTATAAAGAAAAGAAATAAAGGTAGTTCTCAATGAAGTCTTGCTGGCTGTTTGTGAATACCATTTCCTTTTCTAGATAGATTAACTTAATATTACATTCTAGAATTTTATCAGGAACTAAAGTCAAATTTACAGATCAATGATCTGCATTGACTTATAGTTTTACTCTCTTCCCTGTCTTGAAAAATCATAACAATATTTGTTGTTAGGTCTTTAACTAAGCTCTTCCTGGAATTTGAGGGCAGTGATGTCACTTATGTCTGGCCTGGTCAGCTTCACTAAGGATATGAAATTTAAGCTTTGTGCTAAAGGACTGGGTAGGCAGAGGAAGAGAAGGGGCATGTTAGCCTGCAAAAAGGTACGGATGAAAATGTATCAGTAAAGGGGGCTTAGACCACTTTGAATGTGTCTACAAAGGCAGGAATAAATACAAATTGCAAGATTTACTCTTAAAAAATCCATTTGTAGGCTAACATCACTAATCACTGTTTGAAAATAAAGTGTATATTGAGTATTTGCTGTACGTAAACACATTTAAAGAGACATTTTTTTCCTCCTTTTTTGTACATTGGAGCAATCAGCATTCATTTTTATGAAAGCTGGATATAATATAGCAACGTTGGTGTCCCATAAAACCTGTTAAACTAGGATTCTTTCTCTAATGAAATCAATCTCACTTAGACCTGCCCTTGTCTCTACATTTTACCAGGAAAGTTTGGGACCCAAGGGGACTGCAAGCCTCTGCCATGCTGTTAAAGGCCTTTCCTTAAGGAAGACAAACAAAACACAGTGTTGAAAACCAAGGAGAGCTTAAAGTACCAAAGTCCTGGTTGTTTACATGCTGTTCTTGGAGCCTAGCCATATCCATGGTATTCCACAGTGGTTTATGATTTTCCTAATTTATTGGTGATTTTATTTCATGACCCTTAATTCAGGAAATGCCACATAAATATCACACTGAAAAAACTTTCCCATCATAAATTTTAAATGCATTAAAAATACACCTATCTGGATAATACTAATGCTGAAAGGCTCTCTCCTGAGCACAGAGAGTTTGTCTTTGTTTGGGTTTCTGGGGATGGCTGCCACATTGGATATTAACTTCATGCTAAAATTAGAACACATTACATAACAAAACATATAAATGTGTTTACCTTGTGCTCTCTTATCATTTGCAAAATGGTCTTCTCTGTTTCTTCTTGAATTGAAATTTATCTTCATTAAAAATTCTTTAAGCATTGTGTCCTTTTAAGAGAACATCTTCGATTAAGAGTTATTTCGAAAACATTTATTAGCTATCTACTATTTGATAGGTGTTAGGGATACAAATGCAAAGAATGAAAAAAAAATCCCTACTTATAAGGAATATACCATTCTAACAGAGGAGACAAGGGCATATATGGGTAACAGAAAAATAAGTGTATACTTACAATAGATGTCAATCAATCAATATATACAAAACAAACTATAAGCATGAGAAATGGGAAATAATAGAAGGAAGGGCTTGGGGAAGGCTCCCAATAAAAGATGGAATTTTAGTTTTTAAGCCAGACAGTTCAGTAGGCAGAGCAGAGGAAAGACAACTTTCTAAGTATGGGAACAGCCAGAGAAAATGCCCAGAGCTACGAGATGGAGTATCATTTTCACAGAGCTGCAAGGAGTCAGTGTCACTGGATCTAAGAATACATTTCAAGGAGTAAGGTGGAAGAAGACTGGAAAGATAGGAAGGGGCTAGAGTTGGAAGACCTTTGAAAGCCAAACAGAGCATTTTGTAGTTGATCCTGGAGGCAATCCAGAAACCACTAAAGTCTGTGGAGTAAAGAGAAAACAGGATTAGATCTGTGCTTCAAGAAAATCATTATAATGGCTAAATGGATGGTGGATTGAAGAACCACATATTAATTAATAATAGGAGTTATAATAGTGTTCAGGTGGCACTTTAGCATTTAGAAAGTGATTCATAAATGCTATTTTATTTTATCCTTACAACAACACTAGAAGATAGGTGCAATTATTAGGTCTATTTTACACATGAGGAAACTGAGGAATAGTGAGGCTAAGGTATTTGCCTACAGTCTGGTATTAAGTGTCTGAGGCTGTATTTGCACTCAAGACTTCCTTACTCCAAGTTCAAAGCACTATGCACTGTTCCACAAGGAAAGGGAGTAAAGGAGAGAAGGAAGGCCTAGTAACCGCGGGATGAGGCTTCATGCAGAAAGAAGGTAGAGCTTAAGATGCATTTTGAAGGAAGGATAGGATTTTATAAGGCAGAAATGAAGGAGACATTCCAGTCATGAGGGAGAGCCAGTGTGTAGTCAGAGACAGAAAATGGAGTACTGTGTGTGAGAAATAGAGAGGAAACTACTTTGGCTAGATCACAGACTGTGGAAGGGGAGAAAGATATACAATGGATTTGGAAAGAGAAGAGAGAAGTTTAGGCCTGGTTGTAAAGGGCTTTGAAAAGCAAAACAGAGGAATGTATATTTGATCCTAGAGGCAATTGGGAACCACTTGTGTTTATTGACATGGTCAGATCTGTTCTTTAGGAAAATAATTCTGGCAGCTGTGTGAAAAATGATCTGGGGTGGTAAGATTTGAAACTAAGTAGGAGACTAATTAGAAGGCTAGGTAAGAGTTGATTAGGGTCTGAGAATAAGTTGGTAGCTGGGTGAGTAGAGAGAAAAAATATTGCATGTGAGAGATGTTGTGGAGCTAGAAATGGCAATATTTGGCAACTGCTTGGATATATAAAGGTGTGAATGAATGAATACATGTGTATATCATTTATAATTTCTTTCCATATATAAAGTATTATACTTTACATTTTGTATACATTATACTTTACATTTTGTATACAAATAGAAAAGAATTAAATAATGGAGGGAAGGCATTAGACTTAAGAGGGATTAGGAAAGGATTTTTGTAGAAAGTGGGATTTTAACTGAGACCTGGTGACAGCCTGAGAAGCAAAGAGACAGAGAGGAGGAAGAAGAGCATTCCATACATGGAAGACAGCCAGCCAAAATCCCTAGAGCTGAGAGATGGGGTATCTCCTTTGTGGAAAAGTGAAGAGAATACTGTCACTGGATGGAAAAGTATGTGGTGGAGGAGGGTGGGTATACAAAGTAGATTATGTAGGTATTTGAATGTCAAATAGGGAGCTTTGATTATTAAGGTGATAGGGAAACAATAGAGTTTGTTGAGTTTGGGAGTCATTGGTTGGGCTTTTGCTTTAAGAATGCAACTTTGGCAACTGAATGCAGAATGTATTGGAGCAGAGAGAGACATGTGTAAGGCAGACCAAGCAGAAGGCTATTACAATAGTCCAGGCATGAAGTAATAAAGGTCTACATTAGAGTGATAGTATTATCAGAGGAGAGAAATATATTTATGAGAAACTCACTGCAAAGGTAAAATCAGCAGGACTTGGCAAAAGATTGGGTGGTGAGAGAATGAATGAGGGTAAAGATAATAAGTTCTGTTTTGGACATGCTGAGTTTAAGATACATACTGAACATTTGGCTAGAGATTTCTGAAAGGTATTTTTGTGATATGAGACAAATCTAGGAGAGAAGTTAGGGTAGGAAAGATATTTTTGAAAATCGTCAAAATAGGGATGATAGTTAAGTCCGTGAAAGGTTATGAGAGTACCAAATGAAGTAGAGGGGAAAGACAAGAGGGTCCAGGACAGAACCCTGTTTTACAGAACACATTTAGCAAGTATGTCCTGGATGAGTCAAATGAGGAGTCGTGAGGTAGATAGGGGTGCCCTGAAAAACTAGAGAGGAGTATCAAGAGGGTGACTGACAGTGTAAAAGGCTGAAGAAAGGTCAAGAAAGTTGAACATTGAGGAAAGGTCTTCAGATTTGGCAATTAAGAGATTATTAGAAACTTTGGATAAAGCCGTTTTCCATAATGATGATGGGATCACATGTAGGTAGACGAGTTTGCTTTGACAAGAAATAGGACTATCTTTTCATATGAGACAAATATGAAGGAGGATATGGGGCAGAAAGCATCTGAGTGGTATGAAGAGTGGATGAGAGGGAACTCTTGGCAAATGGCCTTAAAATTATTTTTTGGAGGGGTAAAATATGCGTAGAGATTCTCAACTGAGAGGGCAGGGGGAGAGGAGGCCATATGAGATTTAAAGAAGGATTAAAAGGTTTAGAAGAGCTAATGTGAAGAATGAGATAGTGGATTGATAATGGAGGTATACAAGGATTGTCTAGCACTAGTAGGACTGAATTAAGGTTGTGTAATAAATTTGTAGTACAGCCAGTCAGAGATAGTTATTTGATTTTCTTTACCTTTGTTTAGCAGCACACGAGTATGAGCAGCAGATGATGGGAGTGATCTAAGATTGAGACTTATCATTGTGCAGTTGGTGATATGATAAGGGGGCCAAGGACTTAAGAAAGGGTAGAGCTGAGCTGATTAATTAGAGAGTTAAAATGGGGAAAAGAGAGAGTGACTAGTGGAGAAGTGATGTTCTAGAAGCGAACTGAGGGGTCCAGTGATTAGAAGTCACTGCCTGGACAAAGAATAAGGTTTGATTTGGGAAGGCAAAAGTAGTGCTGGAAAGCCAATGGATGAGGCAGCTATTGAAGTTGATATAGTTCTATGCTTTGAATCATAAATATTTTAGTTTAAATCTTACCTCAAACATCCGGTAGCTGTTTGACCTTGGGCATATCACTTAACCTTTGTTTGTTTCAGTTTCTTCAACTGTAAAATAAGCATACTAACACCTACCCCCCTCCCCTAGATTGTTGTGAGGATAAAATGAATTAATGTTCATAAAAAAACTTAGCCCAGTGCCTGACAAATAGTAGAAATTATATAAATACTAGCTATTATTATTTTTAACATATTATGAAATCCCCCTGCAGAGTTCTTGAACATGGAGGTAGTATATTTGTGTATGATGGTAATATCAAGGCTTTGACCATCTTTGTATATGGCTGAGGTGACTTGGAGGAGTAAGTCATGAGAAATGAACTTCCCATGGGTTGAGGAACTGAACAATTAAGATGTTTGAGTGTGTCCATATGTATGCTGAAGTCCTCTAGTATGAGGGTAAGAGTTGGGGATAAGGGGCAGCTAGGTGGCGCAGTGAGTAAAGTGCAGGCCTGGAGTCGGGAGGACCCAGGTTTGGTTCTGGCCTCAGACACTTAACACCCACACACACACACACACAAAAAACTAGCTGTGTAACCTTGGGCAAGGTACTTAATCCCAATTGCCCTCCAAAAGGCAAAAAAAAAAAAAAAGAGTTGTAGAGAAGAGAAAGATTGTGAGCCAGGTAGTGAATCAATTGAGGAAGGAAGTGGCAAGGACTTTGGTGACAAGAATGTTCTTTTCTCAAAAATCGGTAGCTTTGTCAGTAGCACTTTCAGGAGCAGTTGCCAGGCTGCATTTCTACAAGTTTTGATTCTTAGGATAGTAACTCTGGGCATTGAGCTGGAAGCATTGTTATTCCCAAGATTTTTGGGTTCAGAGTGCTGTGTGTCTCTACTAGGGACTAGAAGGAGATGGTGGTCAAAGTGGTAGTGGCTATCCCTTAGCGTGTCTCACCATTTCACTGAGGCTGGCTTCCTACCCTGTGAATGGCAGTTGGTAAAGTAACATGAGTCTGAAAACCTGTTGATATGGGACAGGCTCCTTACTGGTGGAGATCAATGCCATCAATCTGTGGGAGGAGCAGGTTAGAGGTTGTGAGAGGAGAAGAGAGAAGTTCACTCTCTTCATGCCTGGTAGTGGATGATGCCAGCCCCATTTCATATGGCTGAAGTAAAGAACTCAAGGAAGAAGCTGACATAAGACAAGCTTGCAGTCTCTATTGTGTCCCAATTATGACCTTACTATACTAGAGATCTAGGGAATTTCCCTTTGTTGAGATTTAGGACTCTCTCTTTCTCAGTGTCTTTTTTTTCTCTGTGTCTGTGTCTGTGTATCTTTCTCTCTGTCTTTGTCTCTCTGATTCTCTCTCTCTCTCTCTCTCTCTCTCTCTCTCTCTCTCTCTCTCTCTCTCTCTCTCTCTTTCTGTCTCTCTGATTCTCTCTCTCTGTCTCACTCTCTTCCTCTCTCTTTGACTCCATCTCTGTCGCTGTCTCTGTCTCTCTGTCATTGAGCTGAATTGCCTTGTTCCTAATGGGAGAGCTCCTTTACTCTCTATTGTCTGGTATATATTCTTCTATACATCAATCTGATTTCGGTTTTTTTTTCTTTCTTTTTTTTTTTTTTGCTATGGACATGGATAAATGGATTTCTTGGCTATTTCCTATGTATGTTCATTGTGGAACTGGTATTTGGTGAATGGGGAGTCTAGCCTTAGATATGAAGCCTGGTATCCTGCTCCCCCCATAATTAATGATCAGTGATCAGAAGTTAGTTTGAATCTGAAAATCACATTTCCTAGACAAATAATATTTAAAGGAGCAGATAGATTTAAGCCTGGTAATCCTCTCTGAGGAGAGGAGAGTTGCCAAGATTCTGGTCCCAACTTCCTGCTTTCCTTCCTGAAAAGAATTAGTGTTTTTCTGAGAAGGGTGGGGGGTGGAGGAAAGAGTCTAAATAGGATTATTTTACCTATTTTTTGAGACAAAAATTATATCCTCCTGCTACATGTGGGGGTAGACCTCATTATAGTTAGGATGGCTGGACCTTTTGCCATGGGATTTGCATCCCTGATGATGACTGTGAATGAGGGCTAGGTTGGAAGCAGAACATGTGAAAGAGGGGGTGCTACCATTTCAAAATGACCATTTTGTGGTAATTTTCCTATTGGTCAGCACTGGTTTCTGGTGGTAATGAGGAAGATAGAGGCTTTTTTCTACAATGAATTTTCCTTTCAATGATGGCTATGGCAAATGGGCTAGGAGTAGGACTGGCTGTTTGATAGACTCTGTTATTCCCAAGGCTCTTGAGCTAAGAGTCATGGTTAATCCCAGGCAAGGGGAATCTGTGGCCTCAAGGTTGCACATGGCCCTCTAGGTTCTCAAGTGTGGCCCTTTGACTTAATCCAAACTTCACAGAACAAATCCCCTTAATAAAAGGATTTGTTCCATAAAACTTGGACTCAGTCGAAAGGCCATACCCAAGGACGTAGAAGGTCACATGTCACCTCGAGGACATAGGTTACCCATCCCTGGTCTGTCCATATCTGGATCTAAGGGGAGATGGTGTTCAAGGTGGTGGTGGCAATTTGACCTGATTGGCACATACTTCTTCCTGTCTCTCTCAGTGTGCCCCATTGCTTCAGCTATGTTGGCTTGCTTACCCACTGAGGGATAGTGAATAAGGATAAGTTTAAAAAAAAAAAACTTGGGAGAATGGAAGAAAGGTGGTGCCTTTAACAAAAATGGAGAAGTTTGGAAGTAAGATGGACTGGGGGAGGATAGAGATAAAAAAATATCTTTCCGAAAAGTTGAGTCTAAAATTTCTCCCAAGTCATCAATTTTGGAATATTCAATAAGATGCATTAAAACATCCACCTTTCATATTAACTAGCAAAGTGTTTCTTCATATTCATGTAAAGTTTTTCTTCATAGAGCCCCATTTAGGTATTGCATATGTCTCCCAGAACAAACAGAGAATTAAACAGCAAGGATTATGTTGCATAAAAATAATACCTACTCTTTAAATTTCTTGAGGGATATAAGACTTAAAATAACACAGTGTCCCATGGTCCTCAAAAAAATTACCAAATAAAGAATGAATGGTTTGAGATAGAATTTAGATGTCTGAAAAGTCCTGTAAGCCACCAGAAAATTTTACTGTGCAATTAAACTAAACCAAATAGACACAAAAATCAAAAAAAGGATATAAATATGGATAAATAAGAGACATGCAGGGGTGGATAGTCTCTAAAACATATTTCTTATTGTAGTATTTTTAATGCCTCTATGCAACTTAGTGATATCTAATATCTCTCACTTGCCTAACATGAAATATCTCTTGGATGTGCTTTGTAAACCGTAAAACTTGGGGAGGTAAAATAATCAGATGACATTGAACATACAAGGGCACTGAGGGTTTCTAGTTCGATAACAGCTTGTTATGGCCACTTAACTTCATTTTGTCTATAAGGAAATGTTCATGTAGAAAAACATACCATGAAGAAATATATCTTACATTTCCTTTTGCAAAATCAGTTACTATAAACTTTCTTATCAACCCATATCTTCTTAAACATTAACTTGTCTCAATTAACCTATAACTGAGTTGCCCTCACTCATCAAAAATATATTTCCTCTTTTAAGACCTTATTTTAAATATTTGAAAGATATGTAAAATATTTTATTTAAACTATCTAAATTATAAATTTATTTAATATTTAAATTTATTGAAAATAAAACTATTTAAAATGTTTTAACTTGGGGGAGGAGAGTAACAATATAATAAATTAAGCTGCAGTAGTAACTTACATTTATATATCATTTTAAAGTGTACAAAGCCTTTCCTTCACAATGGCCATGTAAGATGCCTTGCATAATTGATGTAATTTTCATTTTGGAGATGAGAGGAAAAAGGAAAGGAAAGTTTAAGTGCTTTGCCCATAATCTTACCATTAATGGATGACAGCTTCAGGACTTAAGCCCAGGTCGCTTGACTCTAAATCCAGTACTTTTCCCAGCACATCACTTTAGCAATTGTGCTATAAATTGCCCTTTAAATGTTTATCTCTTACTTTTAAGGCATAAAGAAAAGTGCTGCGTGATTTTCAGTGAGATAATTTTGGCATAATGAAGATTTATGACAGGATTTCATGACTTCTAAGAGACAAAGGAAAATGATAGAATGTCTAAGAATTATGGTTTCATATGGAAATATTTGCTTTTTGAACTCTTAGGTGTGTTTTATTTTTATGTGAGAAATTGTGTAAGAAGTTGAAAGCAGTAAATTTCACTGGTTTCTTTGATAGCAAATCTTCAGTTAGCTTCCTGGAGAGAAAAGTGTGATTCTTGATTATCACTATCCCTAAAAACCAAGGACCTTCAAGGGCTTTGTAGTCTAGAGAAGAGAAGACTTGGAGGAATATGGTAGGAGGTGAACAGGACCGGAAAGTTCTCTTTGAATATTGTGCAAGAGGGGGCGGCTAGGTGGTGTAGTGAATGAGTCAGGAGGACCTGAGTTCAAATTTGGCCTCACACACACACACACACACACACACACACATAAAAAACTAGCCATGTGATCTTGGGCAAGTCACTTAACCCCAACTGCCCTCCAAAAAGAAAAAAAAAGAATACTGTGCAAGAAAGAATGGATTTATTCTGTATAGCACCAGAAAATGAAAGACTAGTAGATAGAAGATATTTATTTATTTTTAAAAAAAGACTTTTAAACCACTAGAATTGTCCAAAAACAGAGCTAACTGCCTTGGGAAATAGTGAAGTGTTCTTGGTCAAGGATATTGTGGTGCAAATTTCTGTTGGACAAGCTAACCTCCAAATGGCCATTCACTTTTAAGATGTTATCTACTTTTTTTTTTTTCTTTTTGGAGCGGGGAGAGCAGGGCAATTGGGGTTAAGTGACTTGCCCAAGGTCACCCAGCTAGTAAGTGTTAAGTGGCTGAGGCTGGATTTGAACTCATGTCCTCCTGGCTCCAGGGCTTTGCTCTATTCACTGTGCCACCTAGCTGCCCCTGCTTTTTTTTTTTTAATGCTCAATTTTTTAAATGCTTGATTGAATTAAACAATCCCTCTCCCCCGATTCCACAGAGATTCCATAAATAATCTCCAGAAATTTATAAGGTTTCTTTTTTTTTCCTTTAAGATAAACATCTGATTTCTTTCTATTCCTCTTCTCTCACTACTTTCTAGCTAACCTCTTCCCTTTACATAGTACTCATCTCCTGTCTCCATACCTTTGCACAACTTGTCCCCTACTTCTGGAATGGGCTCTCCTTTTACTAACCATGTGTAGCAGCAAGCACCCTATGATGCCCAGGATGGCTGCTAGTACAGGTTCTTAGATCCGCTTTTCTAAAGGAAAGCAACTCTAAATGGGTTAACAATCTTACTTTAATCTATCAAACATATATAATTTAGCTAGTTCAGGGGAAAAAGTCAGCACCCTGAACTTCAGAGAATACAAACAAAAGTTACAACAGAAAATAACACAATTCAGAAGAATTACAGCTGTCTGACCATCACATCCATACCTAGTTAGTTACCAGAGAAGGAAACACCAACATCTGGGTTTTCAAAGTTGGGGGCTCAATGGCTGCCCAGAGTCTCATCTGGCCAAATCACACAACTCTTCCCATAAGTGAGCCCTAAAGCAAAGCCTCCTATCAAGGTATATATAGCCTTCTCCTGGCTCAGAGAATGTCACAACCCTCTTGACCACTGCCCAATCACAAAGCAACAAGGTGTGGGCATTCCTGAAAAACAAGCTTCCCGCCAAAGGCTCCATGTGACCACATTTAGCCTATTAGGGGCGAAGAGTATATTTTCAAATCAAGGAAAGTTCTCAGATTCACTTAAACCTATCAAGGGGCCAAGGGGCAGGGAAGATCTTCAGATTCCCATTATACCATGACACCCCACCCCCTCAGAATTTTATCTTAGTTCAAACCTCAGCACAAGTGGCATCTCACCATACTTTTCTTGATACTTCTCAAGTTGTTAGTGCCCTCTTCTTTCTGAAATGACCATAAATTTACTTTGTGCAAATACCCAAATTAACAATAAAGAACATATGATGAAAGACTCCTGCATCCAGAGAAAGTACTGATAAATAGATATATAGCATAATTTTACATATATATATATATACATACATATCTACATATCTATATCTATTTGTGTCTAATAGTAGCCATTTGGGGTGTGGGAAGGAGGAAAAGAAAAAAAAAGAAATTTACATAATATCTTTATTACATCTCAAAAAGTATTAGTAAAATATACATAATAGATTTGCAATTTCAGAAACAATCATCTTTTTAAATTATTCTATATTATGGAAATGCTTATTTTATTCCATAAATTAAAAGTAAAATAAATTATAAAAACAAAAAATATGGAATATCTGTGTATATATTGCTTACCTTCCCTCCCCCCCATACACAGTAGAATATGAGCTCCTTAGGGTCAAGGACTTGACTTTGTATCTCTAGAACCTAGCACAAAGTAGGCACTTAATAAATCTTATTGAATGAATGAAGTATAGAAATAGCTTTGGTAAAACCACATGCAAATTAAGAAACATATAGAATATTTGAAAATTTTTGAGTGTGGTTCTAAATGGATCTACAAGAAAATTTCTAAGATACTACACAGTGTCATATTTTAAAAATAAATATATTAGATACATTTCAGGAGGGAGAGAAGCTGTATGAAGCATGAATTCAATCATCCATAACAGAAATCCATTATCCATAAAAGAGTGATCTTGGATGTTGAAATTTAATATGAGAATTCAATTTCCTCCCCCATACCCCAATCTCAAAGGATCCTTGCCCACTACTATATATCCTAAGTTAAAAGTGATACTTTGAAATGTATAATTCTGAAGTAATTTTTGACTTTTCCATCAATTCTTGCTTCCCTTCCAAGTAAAATGCAATAGTATTTGAGAAGGAAAAAATACATAAGGCAATATATTATTAAAAATACACACTCACATAGATACTATACCTATATTTATAACACATATAAGGCCTCTATTCTTTTTTGTGTGCTTATTTAGCCATTGAGATTTTTCCAGAATCTAGGACAACATAGCCACTAATTGGTATCATCTGTTATCTGGAAATGGCTAATACATTTATCTGACAATTATTGGATAAAAATAATGCTATTTTCCCCATTGAACAATGACCCTAAGCACATGGTGATTGTTGTATTGATAGAGAGAAGAACATGTACTGAATTAGAATGATGACCCAGCAGGATATTGAACTCTGATGCACAGCAAATTGTATATCACTGATGGCACTCAGTGAAATACGATAGTTGAGAAAGAGCTGGCTCTTCACAAATGACCACCCCAGGGTATTGAATGAGAAAACTATGCCAGTTACATGGAAATTATTTTTCCTTCTTGTATGTTAGTCCATTATCACATTATTGGGAAAAGTACGATACTATTGGACTGAACACAGAACCAAATATGAGTCTATGCCCACTAAAATGTGATGTTAGAGCAGCCATGTTCACTGCAAAACACATGTTAGAATTTTAAAGTCTAAAGGACCCTTGAAGAATTAAAGGATAGACAAATCCATTTTAGATAGAGAAACCAAGGCTAAGGGATGATCAATTACTTTTTCAAGGTCAGAGAACAAATCTATCTATCTATCTATCTATCTATCTATCTATCTATCTATCTATCTATCTATCTATCTATCTGTCTGTCTGTCTGTCTGTCTGTCTGTCTGTCTGTCACCTTCCTATCTACCTACTTACCTCTTAGAAAAACTGGGACAACAACGTAGGGCTTCAAACAAATATGCTTTTCTTTCCTTGGGGTTAAGATGATACAAGAAGATGGGACAAGAATCCATGACTTTTGCAATTCATATCATGGAAATGTACATTACAGGGTAAAGCACATGGCTCATGGGCTGAATGTGACCCACAGAAAAACAGAGTGTAACCTAAGTCAGACTAAAATATAATTAGAAAATATTCAATGAAGTAAACAAAATGGAATAAAATATAAATCTTGTTAGTTTTTCTAAGTCAATACATGGCCTGCAGGGATCCTTTTGTACAGTTTAGTGACCCCTATTTCTATTTGAGTTTGGTACCACTGATGTGCATAGTTGTACTTAAATGCTCATTATTTATAATTTACCATGATTTTTAAAAATATATCATATTTTTACCTTCAGAGAAAATGATTTTTATTCTGGGATTATAGACAACATGTCTTGTAAAGCTCTCCAACTAGTGGGAAATCTCATAATGAAATGTTTAATTTTCAAAACATTGTTCATTGGTGTTGTTTTCTATATTTTGGCATCCCAGATTTTGCAATAAAATCACATATTTGTTTCCTGAGAATCCATCTACATCTTTACTTGCTCACATTATGCTTTATTTAGTTATCAGAATGTTTCTGATTCCCTATGGGGAGGATTACAATTTAAAACAAGGAGGCTAGATCTGTAGCAGCCTTCCCACCCCCCACTCTTTAAGTGGATAAGTTGTTTTAAAGATTTGAGATCACCACTACATTTAAAAGTATAATGTTCTTCAAGGAAAACCACCAAAGTGCTTTTATCATCTATTTATTTATTCATACATGTATTTATGTATGTATGTGTATATTTGGTGGAGGGGTGGTACTGACTTTTGATTTCTTAAGTACTGAAAACTCTTGGTATGGGATCTCCATTCTCCAATGCAGATCAGCAAGTTGTAGTACTTCAAATATCCTTGAAGCTTTGGGAATTTAAAAGACAAGTTAATAGTCACAAGCTAATATGTATCAGAAAGAGGATGTGAATGAACATTCTTCTGACTTCGGAGCTATATCTCTTTATTGTACTGATATTCTTATATTTTAAAGAGATTTCTGCAAAAATATTAGACTAATTTTCATGAGGGTAAGGGCCATATCTTTTTTGGATCTCCCCAACTGCCTAGTACAGTATACTATGCATAATAGGAATGTAATATAAAAATCAGCATTGATTTAGCTCTCTTTTTATATCTATCTATTTATATGTCACACACATATGTATATATGTGTATATATAGATAGATATAGTGTCGATCCCATTATTCATGGATTCTATATTTGCAAATTCTCTTACCTGCTAAAATGCATTTATAATCTCCAAATCAAACTAATACTTTTGGCACTTTTGTGGTCATTTGTGGACATGTACAGAGTGATAAAAAATTTAAGTTGCCAGTGTGTGCCTTTCACATTTCTAGTTGAGGTCAAACAAGGCAAGGCTCTAGTCTCCTTATTTTAGCTCTCATAACAATAAATCTGCCATTTTTGCGGTCTATTTAGTGGCACATTTTCCACATTTTTCTGATTTTTGTTGGTGATTTAGACATTTAAAATACCCTGCAAGTGTAGTGTTGAAATATTGTCTAGTGTTCCTAAGTGCAAGAAGACCTTGGCACATGTCTTAGAGAAAATATGTATGTTACATAAACTTCATTCAGGCATGAGTTATAAAGCTGTTGGCTATGAATTTGATGTTAATGAACCAACAATATGGTACCGAGGAAAAGGAAGAGGATATTCATTGATCTGTAGATGAGTCCATTCTGAAAAGTGCTTGGAGAGACAATGTTGTGATCAGAAGCTTGTAGGAATCTAATTGTGTATTTCCCCGAGAAGCGATGGTTTGTTATTTGCTAATTCAGTGTTTGCAATGACTTTATAGAACATAACTACAGTGAATAATGAAAATTGTATATACATATATACATAAATGTGAATGTGTATATACAGGGACACTAGCTTATAATTCATATTGTTGAATACTGAAGCAAATTAACTGAAAAAAGAAGACAAATTGGGCAAAACAGTTGGGTGAAAGGAGGAGAAAGTGCATTGTCAGGAGACTTTTAGACTCATTTTCCATGATTAGATTTACTCTACTCTTACATGTCATGTTTTACTTTTACTGTCCTGTATCTGCTTCTCTGCCAAGGTAAGGACACTAATTAGTATCAATAATAAGTATCCAACAATTAGTAATCAGTTAAAGAAATTGCTAGAAGCCATAATTTATTCACCCACATCTCTAACCACCGTACTAACTCTATCAATCAAAAATGAGCACACTGTTAAAAGGTCTTGACTATTTCTTCAAAAAAAAAAAAACTTCCCCAAAAGACAAATTCAAATCATTTAAATGGGGATGAAAATTACTAGTTAGGTTGTTATGTGCAAGAAAACACATATTCTAATTTCAGTTTTAGTTTTTCAACTTTGCATTATGACAACTTAAATAAAACTTTTGTCATCACTGGTCTTACGTTGTAAGCTCTTTAACAAGTCACCCAGATTTTATTCCAAGTATTCAGTACATTAATTATTAACTTAATATAGTGCCAGATGGAGTAATGATCAAGGAACCCAACAAAAATCTACATTAAGTGGCATTTGCCATCCCCTGAACTTCATAAAAGTTATCCAGAAACCCATAGGGTGTCTTCCAAAAATCTACTTTCTATGGTAGACTCCCAGTACACCATAAACAAGCCAAAGACATATGTAGGCTCTGTTTTCAAAGATAGCAAATTGGAGAACTTCCCTGAGCAACCCCCAAGATGACCAGAAACCCAGAGGGTACACTTTGGAAACAAATAGGAATGGCAGTACCCAGTACGGTGTGGTTGTGCTAACAGCAGCACTCAGACCTAGACAACCCAGGACCTTGGGCTCTTAGGTTCTTAGCATTATGTCTTAAGATGACATAGCAATACTAAAAGATACAACATTCTAAACCTGAAAAATATAGAAGATGAAGTTGGGATTGGGGTGTGCCTAGTCCTGAGAAGTAGATGTCAGAGTAGGAATCCAGGTGACCTAGATTAACACTAAGAAGATCTGAGCAACTTATCTGACAGTGTAGCAGGAAGCATAGCCTGACTGGCAAAAAACCCACTCAGGAACTATAGTATAATTCACTCTGTAAAGCTGATTAAAATCTTACTGAAAAAAAATTATTTTAATGGAGTAGAGGATGTTTAAGCATTCCTAATGAAATGATTAAAGCTGAATAGAGACCTGAAATGCAAATGCAAGAGTTAGGGGAAACATAGATAGGAAGGTACATTTATTTGAACAATTAGAAAGGGCTAAATATTGACAAAATATACTAATAGGAAGATAAGGGGAAAAAGTCCATTCAGAACCTTTGTATCTTCAAAACATCTTGAGGGGGTTAAATAAGGAAAAACATAGGAGGGGGTATATTGTTTCTATTCTAAAGGTTTTAAGAAAATTAAAAAAAAGATGATAAAAGAAATAACTAGTATAGAAAAGGATTGAATTGAACATTTCTCATAATTAGGGTACTTGGAAAAAAAGCATATACAAATGTAGAGAAAGGGGTTGTATAAGCAGACATCTGGTGAATTTCATCTTATCTGAACCAGACATGCAATCTTACAAACACACAAATACACACACACACATACATACGTATAAAAACACACCTTACAACAGGGAAATAGTCAGTGAAAGGGGTGAGATTAAGAGTTAAAATAATAGTGACAAGAAAAAATACACTTCTTGGGGCGGCTAGGTGGCACAGTGAATAGAACACCGGCCCTGGAGTCAGGAGGACCTGAGTTCAAATGTGGCCTCATATACTTGACACACTTACTAGCCATGTGACTTTGGGCAAGTCGCTTAACCCCAATTGCCCTCCAAAAAAAAGCAAAAATAAACTTCTTGATCCTGAAGAGGGATTAAGAGGAAAGAAAACATCTGGAAATGAAGGAGATATCTTTTAATTAGGGAGTGACTAAAGAAATTATATTATATGAATGTGGTATATGTAATATTTTATAGCAAGAAATCATGGAAGGGATGATTTCAAAGAATTCTGGAAAGCATGAAGTGATATAGAGTAAAATGATCAGTAGAACAACGTATACCAAACATATAACAAAACATTGCAAAGAAAAACAACTTTGAAAAACTTAAACACTTTGATTATAGCAATGATCAACCACATCTATAGAGGACGTAGGATGAAGCATGTTACTCACCTATTAACAGAGGTGATGAATTCAAGATCTGGAGGACAACAGATGTTTCTGGACATTGCCATGATGCTGAAGTTTTGGTTGACGGTTTACTTGTTACCTGGCCACTCTCCACCTGTGTACCGCTCCTCTTCCCAAAAGACACACAAGAAAACATTCCTTTACATGCACAATCTTCAGGGAATGAGAACAATGTTAAGATGGGGATGTAAGTGACACATACATTTCCAGACTTTCCTCAGCACAATCTGGCTACACAGGTGGGAGTCAGAACAAGCTCAAACCCATTCAATTCTGGCCTTTCCCTTGGGCCATCCAAATGACCCATCCTCAACCCTTTGACTCCCAGAACTATTTTCAATGTTGACCAGGGGGTGGGATCAAGGAAGCTGAGCTCTGTTTTCACCTGCAAGTGAGGATGGGACATGCAAGGATTTTGGATCAGGCATCTGGCAAAGATTAGTAAAGGAAGAAGGCCCTGGTCAAGATTTCTAGTCTCATGGTTTTGTCGTCACCAGCCAACGAGGTTGGACTCAATACAATTCTCTCGGATACCTCCAGTTACTTCTATTTCCCTAGCGAAACTAGGGGGTGAAGCACAGTCCAGCATTATGTATTTTGAAGATGACATCATGGGGACATCAGGGAAAGTTCAGGTTCTAGCTGGCCAGCAGCCCTTGTGCTGTAGGGTCCAGTGCCAACACCATCAATTCTGATCTCCAAGCTGAG
The DNA here is from genome assembly GCF_028583685.1 of Petaurus breviceps papuanus. Lineage (NCBI taxonomy): Eukaryota > Metazoa > Chordata > Mammalia > Diprotodontia > Petauridae > Petaurus > Petaurus breviceps. Next base: position 38,114,354 of record NW_027187391.1, read on the forward strand.
AAGGTGATGGGGCCTACCTCTGGCCCAAGGATTATGACCTCTTCCAGTGGCCCTTCTCTTTCACAGGCTGGGCTCATTCCAGAGATGACACACTCTAGAGGGTCAGTATGTGTGAACACCAAAGCAAAGAGAGCTCAATATCCAGGGCAAGACAGGGATATGGAGGGAGGGCCCAAGTCCTCTGTGCTGGCCCCATCAAGGTCAGGAAGTCTTTTTCCCTGCAACCATCCACCCATTTTCTGCTTGGGAGAGAGGGTGGGAATGCAGGAATCTGACAGATCAATCCAAATGTCTGTCTTCTTTTTTTTTTTTAATTTTTTGGACTCTTTCCTGTAAAGACCATGGGGTAGGATCCAGGAGGCTCAATGTTCTTTTCTCAAGGGGGGTTGGAAGGGATTCAGGGGTAATGATCAGCCATACCGAGGGCAACAGGCATTGGGAAAGAAGGCCCTGGTCAAAGTCTGTTCAGGTTATATAGGTGCAGTCTAAAGATATCAGCCTATACTGGAGCCAGGATTCCTGCCCTGTATCTGAAAAGTCACGTTAGGTGCACGATGTTAGGGGTAGTAGTCAGTTTCTATGACAGCATGTAACTTCCCCTGATGAGTTGGGTACTGAGCCAAATGGCAGATGCAATTGCTGGGCCATTGGTAATGATCTTTCATAGAACACAGAACATAGGAAAAGAACTGATAAGGTGAGAAAGGCTAATATTCCAATTTTCAAAAAAGAGGAGAGAATGGAATGAGCAAACCAGAAGACATTGATCTTGACGTTAATTCTTTGCTGTAATCTAGGCTTTAAGCTTGGATCATTTATTTGCATGAGGCTCTTTTTATCATTTGAGAATTATGACTAGGTAATGAATGCATGCCTTCATCTAGGGCAGTATTGGTGCTTTGTAGAGGGGATATTCTTCTTCATATCTGCTTCAAGAGAGACACACAGCATTTCAAATTCTCTTAGGGAGAGAACTGTGGAGAGGTAAAAACAACTTTGGGAATTAGAAAACAGTAAAGAGTCTGGTGCCTCAATAGATGCCTGATTTGCAGCATCCCTCCCTAGAAATTGGAATTTTCCTTTCTTGAGCTGAGATAGTTTACTCCAAGAGGGAGAACTCATTTACTCTGTGTATTTCTTTATATATATTCTGAACTCTCTAACTCCACTTACATCTGTGTGTTATTGACTTGAATAAATAGGTTTATGCATTATTTGTGATATTCTTTTGTGTAACGAGTAAAGGGTGAAACCATTTACTTCCCTTTACAGAAAAGTGAATAGGTAATCTAGCAAGTTTGGTGCTTTTGGACCTAAAAAATCACATCTTTATGTTAATTATATTTAGACAAGTATAGATATAACTGTTTGCGTCCTTGTAAGCCACAGTTTGACAATCCATATAGACACGTGCAATAATCAAAATTAGCAATACATATATGCCACACATATCCTTACACTGAATATTCTAGGTAGGTGTTGCCATAAATAAAGACTGGAATTCACATCTAGCCCCAGACACTAATTCATTGTATGACTCTGGACAAGTCACTTAACTTCTATTTGCTTCAGTTTCCTCATATGTGAAAGGGGAATAATAATAGTACCTGCCTTGCAGTGTTGTCATGAGCATCAAATGATAGTGCCTGGCCAATAAGCAATATATAAATGTTAGACATACTCATCATCATCTTCATCATCATCATTGAACTTTAATAAAAGAACAGCTAGTGAGTATACATAAAAGAAAGAAGTGATCACTAAGAGCCAGCTTGTCTTCATTAAGAACAGGCCATACTAGATTAATTTCATTTTTAAATATGGTTCCCAGACTTATAGTTTATAGAAATATTGTAGGCTTAGTTTCTCTGAATTTAATGAATTTTTTCATTATATTCTTTGGGACAAGATGGAAAGGCTTAGGATGGATGATGGTAGAGTTAGGTGGATTCAGCTCTTGTTGAATAGCTCAACTCAAGGCTTATTACTGATGATTGAATGCTATTTGCACTTCTCTTTTGGAAGACCCCAGGACCTATACTAGATCCTATGATGTCTAACATTTTTGTCAGTGACTGGGATAAAAACATAAATGATATGTAAGAAATTTCAAGATGGCACAAAGCCAGGAGTGATAGCTAACATTCTGGATGACACTTAAAATGAGAAAATCTTTATAGATGAGAGATTTTTGTCTGAATCTAGTGAGATGAAATTCAATAGGTATAAGTTTTTGAATTTCCAAATCAACTTTTAAGCTACAAGATTTAGAGGATGGGATATGGATAGAAGACATATCTAAAAAAAGGGGGATCTTGGGAATTAGACTGATGTAATATGAAAGAAAAAAATAGTTAACATTATATTAGGCCACAAGAAAAGAGCCATAGTCTATGGTACTAAAAATAGAATGCTCCAACTTTACTCTTCCTCAGTCAGTCCATATCTAGAGTATCGTGTTTAATTTTGGGAACCACATTTTTATTTTATTTTATCAATTCCATATTAGTCATGTTGTGAAAGAAGAACCAGAACAAAAGGAATAAAAACCATGAGAAAGCAAAGCAAAAATAAAACAAAACAAACAAACAAAAACATGTGAAAATTGTACGCTTTGATTTGCATTGAGACTCCACAGTTCCTTCCCTGAATGTGGACAGTACTTTCTATCAGGAGTCCTTCGGGATAGTCTTAAATCATCGTATTGCTGAGAAGAGCAAAGTCCATCACAGTTGATCATTACACAATGTTACTGTTATTATATATGATGATCTCCTGGTTCTGGTCACTTTACTTAACATCAATTCATAAAAGTTTTTCCAGGTTTTTCTGAAATCCACCTGCTTGTCTTTTTTTATAGAATAATATTATTCCATTACATTCATATAGTACTACTTATTCAGCCAATCCCCAATTGGTGGGCATTCCCACAGTTTCTTCTTCTTCTTCTTCTTCTTCTTCTTCTTCTTCTTCTTCTTCTTCTTCTTCTTCTTCTTCTTCTTCTTCTTCTTCTTCTTCTTCTTCTTCTTCTTCTTCTTCTTCTTCTTCTTCTTCTTCTTCTTCTTCTTCTTCTTCTTCTTCTTCTTCTTCTTCTTCTTCTTCTTCTTCTTCTTCTTCTTCTTCTTCTTCTTCTTCTTCTTCTTCTTCTTCTTCTTCTTCTTCTTCTTCTTCTGCCTTTTGGAGGGCAATTGGGGTTAAGTAAATTGCCCAAGGTTACATGGCTAGTATTTTTGTGTGGGTGTTAAGTGTCTCAGGCCGGAACAGAACTCGGGTCCTCCCGACTCCAGGGCAGTTTACTGTTCTTTGCCACCACAAAAAGAGCTACTATAAATATTTTTTCACATATGCATCCTTTTCCATTTTTTATGATCTTTTTGGGATATAGACCTAGTAATGGTATTCAGAGATCAAAAGGTACGCACAGTTTTATAGCTCTTTGGGCATAGTTTCAAATTACCATCCAGAATGGTTGGATCAGGGGAACCACATTTTAGAAAGAACACAAAGGATCTGGAGAGTGTTTAGAGAAAGGTGGAAAAGGTAGAAAAGGGCCTCAAGAGTATGTTATATGAGGGTGACCTGAAGGAACTAGGGATTTTTACTTTAAAGAGGTGAAGACTTACAGGAGACAGGATAGTATTATTTAAAGGGCTTTGACATGCAAGGGGAATTAGATTTGTTCCATTTTGCCTCAAAGGGAAGAACTAGAAGTCTTGATTAGAAATTGCAAAAAGACTCCATTTTATGTATTGGCCCTCGGTGTGGGAAAACTTTCTAAGAGAGATGTTAATAAAATGAAATGAGATTCCATATCTGAAAATGCCTTCTCTTTTACTGAGTATCCCCAAGAAGTGGCTAGATGACCACTTTTAAGATCGATTCAAGAGAGGATTTCAATACAGAAATGGGTTAGACTAGGTGGGTTCTGAGGTTCCTTTTGATACTGAGGCTCTAAGGTTTAGTGTTGCTGGGGAAAGGTATGTGTACATTAAATATCTATTGAATACATATTCTTGAAAAAAGAAACTAGGCATCTCAGTGAACAGGAATGATTAGTGTAGGCTATGATGAGGCACTTTTATAAAATATCAAACGTTTCTAATGATATACCAGCAAATAGATATGAATCCCCTGAAAACTTTTAGGGATTTCATCAAGTTAAGCTAAACTAAAGAACTGAAAGGAAGCTTAGAAATCATTTTCATGGTCCTTATTATGCTCTTTTTAATTTTTTTGCACACGTATACACAGATGAACTAAATCTAGGCATCAAGCCAAGCACAGATCTTTAATCCTGAAGGAAATTTTTATTTGTAACCTCAAAAAAGATAGATGTCAAAATCTTGGTAGATATTGTGAAAACAGTATAATACCATTCCTGTTAGATAAAGTGATAGTATTTGGTTAATTTTAGCACTCTGCTTAATCTTAAATATTAGATATAAGATTACACACTGAGAACTATAAGGGACCTCGCATGCCATCTAGTTGAAGCCTATTTTTTATGTAGGGCCAAGAATTTTAAAAGATTCCTCATAGGTCACACAGCTAGGACATTGCAGGTTCAGGGCTTGAACTCAGGCCTTCTGACTTTTACAGATGAGGAAACTTAGGTCTAAGGCTATCTCACTTGCTCAAGATCAAATAAATAGTACCTTTCATAGGAGGGTTTTAAATATAAGTTCTCTGACTCCAGGACCAGTGATCTTTCCATTTTATACCATCTCTAAAAAGGTTACTGCCTTTTCACAACTTAGTGATGAATTTCTATGATCTTAGCCAGGCTGGTCCTCAAGTAACAGAAGACATTTAACCGAGCCCTTTGTTTGTTGATTCTGGGAAAGTATGAGCATCTATAATGCCAATGTGATACCCATAGCAGCTGCTATGAATATGCATATGTATTACCAGAGTTTGTTCGCAAAATATAATAAACTCTCCTCCTTCTAGACAAAACCAAAATATTTATTTGGGACATTGCTATTAGGATACCAGAAAGAAAGGCTTAGAAAGGTAATCATCACCAATCCAGGGAACTTCAACATTACAAGTATCCTCTCTGTCAAGCCTCCCCACAAACAAGTTCCCCTAGACAAGTCCTTCCCTCCACCCTCTTTTCTCTTAGTCAGAGTCACTCTCTGCCCACACCTCTCCCTCCAATAAGTACTGTCTCTCTGTCTCTCTGTCTCTGTCTGTCTGTCTGTCTCTCGCTCTCTCTCTCTCCACACACACATATAATATACACATGTAATATATATAGTATACATACACACATACTTACACATGCGTGTGCACACACAAACACACACACACTGTTAGCAATCAAAGACTCGGCATTTAATTGGCTTAGTGCCTGGAAGCTTGGAAATCAGCACATAATCTGAAAGGTATGGGGATCCCTCTGGCCCAGAGCCTAACTGGCTTTGTGTCAGGGCTCCATGTGAGAGCCATTAATGGGTGGGGAAGCATTATATCCCATTAATCTTACAGCATCAATTTCTTCTTTTGTAAAAATGGGATAATAATAGCAACTACCTTATAGGGTTCTTTTGAGGGTCAAATGAGATAATATGAAGCAATTTAAGACCCTTAAACAATGATCTAGATATCATTATTATTATTGATTAATTATTGACAGAAACTGTGGTATAAGACTTCAGAGAATGCCTGCCAGGAATGATCATGCCTAGATAGGGTGATTAGAGAAGGATTTATGCAAAAGATGCTATTTTAAATTGGGTCTCAGAAGATGGATAAGACTTCAACAGACTGAGATGCTACATCTATGGAAGCATTCTACAGTGTAAGCAAAGAGGGGGAAGAGGGAACTCGAGTCATGTTCAGTGGATAATAAGGAAACCATTAGTTGGAATAGAAGGGTTTTAGGGGAGTGGAAACTGAGTTGTTTTGTAGGAACTAGGTTTTTGATGTCTTTAACAATGAAAAGCATATTTGTCAAGTGGACAGATTCAGGAAGACCTTGTTTCAAGTTCTGTTTTTTAGACTTGCTAGCTAGCTGTGTGAACATGCACAGATCACTTAGCAATCACAAGTCTCAGTTTTCTTATTCATAAAATAAAAATACATTCACTATTTGCCTTAGAGGGTTGTTATAAGGAGAGCACTTTGTAAACATTAATAAAAAGTGTTATATTAGTAGGAGTTTTTTTTTTTAACTTAAAAGGATAGTTAAGGGGCGGCTAGCTGTCACAGAGAATAGAGAACTTACCCTGGAGTCAGGAGGACCTGAGTTCAAATCCAGCCTCAGACATGTAACACTTACTAGCCATGTGACCTTGGTCAAGTCACTTAACCCCAATTTCCCTGCCTTCCCCCCCCTCCAAAAAGCAAAAAAAAAAAAAAAGAAAGAAAGTATAATTAAGCAAAAAAAAAAAAAAAGGAAACAAAAGAAAACCTAGCAATGAAATGATTGTCACAATCATGGGGGTGGGGGGAAGGGAGGAGCTACTGGACTTAAGTTAATTTGCTCTGTTACAGCAGAGAGAGACCAGTGCTGAATGTATATTAATTGCTTTCTTTCAAAAATACATGACTGGAAAAAGCCGAAGAGCATGCAATTTTGTTAATCACATGCTATACTAAGAAAACAAAGAATATTTTAGGAAAGAATTTTTAAGTCATCACCTTTCATAATTATTTTATTCTACATCATAATTTCCTAATTAGGCAATGTAATTACAGGTTGTGAATCCTTTAATCACATGTATTTAGGTTAATTGTGTTAACCATTAATTACAGCAGAACTACCAAAATGGCAGCCCATGACAAATAAATCTCTTATAGAAATGCAATTCAAGTTTTAAAATATGGAATGACATGCCAGGATAGAAATATCAAGATGAAAGTCTAGCATTCCATAGATTAAGATTCTTCCTGAAATTCATGAAATCAAAGAAAATGACTGTTTATTCTTCCACATTTAAACCAACAAAATTAGGAATTGTTTTAGCATTAATTTCATTAACATGAATAGAATGATAGAATTATGCTTAGAAGCATTTATGTTTTGAGTCCTGTCAACTAAGTAGCAGCACCTGCTTTGGGAAGGAAAAACAAATCAGCATATGTCACAGATAAATATTTGAGAAGCAAAGAAGATACATGTCAAATTTGCAAATTGTGTTCTTTGCATATTTATATTTTCAAAGCTAGTTTTCCAGATTAGTAAAAAAAAAAAAAAGCCATTAAAACACTTGTTTATTGCTTTAAGAAAAGTATTTGCATTTCCATAGATTTGGAATCCCTTATTCCCTATTATCCTCATGATGAAAAAATGCATATAAACATAACTAGAAAATTCATAAATGTCAATTATTTTCATACTGAGCACCCACTCATAAATTAATGCAAAGCAATTAACAGAAATTGCAGATGGTAACAATTTTTAATCAATCTACAAACATTTACTCAGCATTGTCAGTATCTGTGTTAGACAATGGGGATATCACGTCTGTGAAACAGAATAGAAATTTATGGCAAAGACTATCAGGGGACATGACATGTACATCTATAGGAAGAACATATACACATATGGAACTAATACAAGAAAAAATTTTAGAGAGACAGGACAACAGAAATTGAGGAGATCAGGAAAGAACTCATGAGGAAGGGAATGCTCAAACTGAGTTTTGAAGGAAATGTGATTTTGAGTAGTATTTTATTCCTAGTAAATATTTCATTATCAAAATTACAATATAACAATTTCAATCCTGTTAAACCAAATCAGCAGTGCAATGTGTTAGAGACTATGTTTTTTACAGCCCTCTATCCTACTGCATATCTCTGTGTCAACACCAGCATCACAGTAGTTACATGCACTGACTTTGAAGGCTAAATATTATGCATCTTTATGGATAGGATCCCGATTTCAGCTAGGCTGAATCCCTTTTACTCTATATAGTTTCAATCTTCTCATTCTTCACATAGAAGAACCAGTAAGGCAGTAAAACTTTTGTCAAACATACCTTCACCAAAAATAGTTATCCTAATATATAGGATTAGGGTTGTTGTTCAGTGTTTTCAGTTGTTTTGACTCTTTGCGACCTCATTTTGTGATTTTCTTGGGAAAAATATTGTAGTGATTTGCCATTTCTTTCTCCAACTCATTTTACAGATGAGGAACTGAGGCAAACAGGGTAAAGTGACTTGCCCAGGATCACACAGCTAATAAGTATCTGAAGCCAGATTTGAACTCAAGAGGTAAGTCTTGGTTCCAAGTCTAGTTCTATATCCACTGTGCCTCCTAGCTGCCCAGGATTAGGGCAGATGGTTTTAAATGAGAAATACGTAAATTTAATCCCTTGGAATTAAGAGCGCAATTTACTATGCCCTTTGTATTTTGAGTCATTGTAAATGCTTGTAGACATTGTGAATGTCTTCATGCAGAAACTGGTTCTACTTTATCAAAATACCATCAATCTATTTACTTCAAAAAGCTATTTTGGTTTCTCTCGATTCATAAACATTACTCCCCTTGCTTTTTGTGGATCAAGGAATGTAGAATGAGCATATTAGCCTCATGCTTGCATAAAATATGGGTAAGGTATACTTACATATCTTGGGACAGTATTCCTATTGACCTTTCCCTTCCTCTAAGGAAAATAACTTATTCTATCTGGAATATGTGTATGCTCTTTCTGATTCTCATTCACAATTTACTTGGGATTTATTATATAAAACTTTATAAATTTCTTTTCAGACCTTTAACATCCTTCTATTTTTTGGTCATATTTGTCTAGGCTTAATGAGCTGAATTACATTTCATAATTATTATAGTTTTGCTATTTGTGTTATTTCAAACTTTTCCCTTAACTACTTAGCCTTCTGATCTGAATACACATGTGCTAAATAATGATATCTCATTATAATTGGTGCCTTTAAACATGTTGCAGTTTATTAGTCATTGCTTTTGTGATTTTCCTTCTCTCCCTTTCTAAATCATGAGCCTTCATTCAATCAATTCAAATGACACTGTCCTCTGCTCTTGAATCCCTTGAAATCTTGTTCTGTCTTCATTCACATATTGCCAAAACTCAACTCTGGGTTACTCTTTCCATCTACATTCTTGTTCATGTGCTGCTTAATGCAGTGAGAGGAAATCACATAAATGTTCTAACTTGCTACATCACAAATTCATTTAATCCAAACTCAGTGGGCTCTCTCTGCAGCAAAGCAATCCTTTCCTTCCATGATTGATTCCTCATCTAACTGTCCACAAAAAAACCTTTTCAAATCTCTCCTAATGCTTTCCTTGCCTTTTCCTTTCCTGTCAACTAACAAGTGCATCATTTACTTTACTGAGGAAACTGAGTCCATTTAACATGACCTACTTTTCTCTTCTCTTCACAAAATGTGTTCAATCACATTGACATCATCTCTTACCCTTTCCTCATCTTCTCTATTCTCTGACAATTGAGATATCACTTTTCCTTGACAAAACTAACCTATCCCACAATCTACATGTGTGTTTGATCTCATCCTATCCCATCTTCTCCAGGAGATTTTAACATCAATTTTCTTCTCTCCCCTAAATCTCTTTCTGTTGGTTCTTTCCCTATACTGCCTTTTTCAAAAATGTCAAAGTCTTTCACATCCATAAAAATATCCGTTTTTTGTTGTTGCTTTTTTTGGAGGGGGGAAGGCAGGGTAATTGGGATTAAATGACTTGCCCAAGGTCATATGGCTTATAAGTATTAAATGTCTGAGGCTGGATTTGAACTCAGGTCCTCCTGACTCTAGGGCTGGTGCTCTATTCACTGCACTACCTAGCTGCCCCCATAAAAATATCCTTAGCCACACCTCACAATTTTTTCAATTTATCACGCTATATCTTTTTCACCTTTTTCTCAGGCAAACCCACTGAAAAATCTCTCTACATTCAATACCTCCACACCTGCTTACACTAATTTTTCAATTATCTCCAACCTAGCTTCTAACTTCATCATTTGACTGAAAATGTTCTTTGCAAAGTTACCAATGATATTGCCAAATTTATTGGTGTATTTTCAATGTTCATTCTTTTCCAACTAGTAGTTGCATCTATTGATCATTCTTTTCTCTGGGAGGTTCTCTTCTCTCTTCACTTTCATGACACCACCCCCTCCAGGTTCCCTTCTCACTTGTCTAAACATTTCTTCTTACTCTTCTTCATGACCTCTAACTATGGTTGCTCTACAAGGCTTTGTTCTTAGCCCTCTACACTCTCTCTCAGTGAATTAATCAGTTCTTATTAGTGTGTTTCACTATTATCTTTATGCAAATGTCTCAGATTTATATAAGTAGCCTCATTGTCTCCTCTCAGGTTCAATTTCAAAATGTTCAGATATTTCAAAATTTATATTCTGGAGACATCTCAAACTCAACATGTCCAAAACACAACGAATTATCATTTTTTTAAAACCAAATTATCTGTCAGACTTTCTTATATCTTTTGAAGAAATAACAATCCTTCCAGTTTCTCAGGTTCATAATCTCAGCATTATATATGACTGTACTCTTCAATCCCCACATGTATAATCAGTTGCCAAATATTGCCATTTCCACCTCCACAACATCTCTCTCATCTCACTCTTTCTCTATTAATACTCACCATTTCAATTCAGTAATAGAACTCACCTAAATTATTTAAATATTTTGTTTGTCCCCACTTCAATCCATCTTCTACACAGGCCCCAAAGTGATTTTCCCTGAGTGTAGATATAACCACATTACTCCCCTATATATGTATATATCTATCTCTATTTATGCATGCATATTTGTATATATACACATGTATGTATGTGTGCATGTATATATACATCTACTAATCTGTTTATCATATATGCTGTAGCAGCAAGCACCCCAAGCGTCCTCAGGGTTTGCTGCCAACACATCTTCTTGGATTTGCTTTTATAAAGGAAAGCAACTCAAAATGGGTTAACAAGCTTACTTTAATTAGTCAAACATATATCGTTTACCTCGTTCAGGGCAAAAAGGTCAGCACCCTGAACTTCAAAGTATACAGGCAGAATTATCAAGACAGAAACAGATCAAGTACACAGCTTTCCAAACTGTCCAACCATTACATGCATACCAAATCAACATCTGCGTTTTTCAAAGCTGGGGGGGCTCTGGACAGCGGCTTCCCAGAATTCAGATCAAATCACAGAACATTCCTCAAAGTGAGCACCAAAACAAAGCCTCAAATCAGGGTTTATATAGGCTTCTCCTGGCTCAGAGAATGTAACAACCTTCTGGACCCACTGGGCAATCAAAAAGTATCTACTGAAAAACAAGCCTCCCACCCCAGGCTCCAGGTGCATTTTAGCCTAGGGGCAGGAGAGATCTTAAAAATTTACTTTCCCATTACATATGCATGGATATACATTTATTCATACACATATATGTACATATATACAAATGTACATGTGTGTAAATGTCTAAATATTTTTTTAGCATTTAAATGCCTGTACAGCCTGTGAAACTTTACCATGCACCACTCAACTGACCTTTGTTTCTCACTAATTCAACTTCTGTTCCTATATTTTTTGATCGGTTCTCCTCTGTGCCTATATTATATTCCTTTCTCCTTTCTGCTTCATACAATCTTTCTATTCCTTCAAAACACACCATGAACTTTCTTATGAAGCCTTTCCTGATCCCTCAAATGACTAGCTCCCTCCCTCTCAAACTTCCTTGTATTCAAATATGTTGTATTTATTATCTCTGTGTCTTTAATTATATATATATGTATATATATATATGTATATATATATATATATACTTATATGTGTTCTGCTTATCTACTCCCCTCTCCCATTTATTACATTTTTATTCCAAAACTTCACAAAGTTCAGGCTCATACATGAGACTTAGTAAATCTTTGTTGATTGATTGATTTGTGTTTCATGGATATTTCTTGTAAAATAATATGTTGCATCTGCTTTCTAATCCCCTCTACTCCCAGATTTTATTTTATGAATGAGAAAATTATTTTATGGGTGACTGTTTGCTCCTCAGTTCTACTATCTCTTTTAACCACCCCCTTCCTCTTCCCTCTTGCCACTGTTGAAGTATTTCTATGCTAAGCTCTTTGTGTGTGTTCAACTATCCTTTATGTAGTTCAGATAAAAATGAAATTCATCAGATAGCCACTGCCCTAATACCCTCCTCCATGTTTGTGTACTTTTGGAATATAGTCCAATTCCCTCTCTCTTTTGCTAATGTTACCTTTGAATTAATCCATTTTGCCTCTATCTTTCTTCCTCTTTCTTAAAAGCATCAAAAATTAAAGAAAACTACTGGGAGACCCATCATTTGTCTTTATTTGCTCTCTTTGTGACCTTTGAATACTGTAGGATTCTGAAGGGACTCTTGTTGCTTCTCCCTCCATTAAAATCATTATCATTTTACTCTTTACAAATTCTCAAGTGTATTTTCCTTTCTATTCTTTTCTTGTATTATGTGTTTGCACTTCAAAGATTCTACCTGGCCCTGGCTTTTTTTTTTGTCAGAAATGCATGTCTTTTATTCTATAATGAGATCCTTTCCCCATCCTTTATTCCCTATATCATTATGCCAAATTTTGGAGGGTGAATTAGAAGGCTGATTTTACCATTTGGATTATTACATTTTAAAATTTTCTCTTAAAGTATGTACAGAATGATCTTGTGTGATCCTCACTGTGGCTTCTTAGTACTTGAATTCTTTCATTCTGGTTTCTAGAACTATTATGTTACTTTCTTACATGACATTTCAAAAGTTTTGAGAGACATAATCTCTGAGTAATTTAGACATTTTATTAATAGTGCTAGCAATTGTATAAAAGGATGGTCATTTTTACATCTCTCTTAGACCAAAGATAATCATGGCAGCAGGCTCATGGCTCATATGGCCATTGGTAAAAGGGGTTTTCCTAGGGTGGCAATCAATTATGTTTGGTTAACAATTAATTAGAGAATGAATATTACAATGAAAGAATGGACCTGAACTTTGATTATGTCATTTATTTCTAAGTTACCTCTAGCATTGGGCAATCTATTCAAGAATTTATCCCCACTGAAACATGAGTAGAGCATAATGGCTTTCCCAGTTGAGTGGGGTCTGGAAAGAGGAGATTTGGTCAACATTCAGAGACTGAGAACTTGAAATGATGATAAAAGAAAAAAAGGGTGAAATCTTAATCTCCCCAAATCATTGGTTATTAGTAATCATTTGTCTCACTTGGAAGCACTATATTTTATTTATGTCATTCCTAGATGTTTTCAATTTGAAATTTCTTTTACTAGAAGTATAAGAGATTAAAAATTTCCATTGCTTTTTGGTTCTAATAGTTCAGTGTGGTTTTCTTTTATAATTTTTTGAAATCCAGAAAGAAGTTTTTTTTTTTTTTAATTTGGTCATCATTCCTTGGGAGTTTGATGATTCTTCAATTATCTCACCTCAACATTTTTTTCTTGGTCTATTGTTTTGGTAGGTACCTTGCACTTGTGTACATAAATATAAATATAAAACATACATATATAGAAAATTTATTTGTGTGTATCCTTTTTTAGTCTTTAGGTTTTGTTCTAATATTTATTTTGTGTCTGATGGAATAATTAAGTTCTCTTTGTTCAATTTTATTTTTCAGGGAATTCACTCTTTGGATATTACTTCCCACATTCTGTTCTAAGGAATGCATTTTCCTCCCTCCCTTTTTTTTACTTTCAAATATTCTAACCTCATTTGTAAGTCCATTTTTTTTTATCTCATGTTTCATTTCTTCTATTCTTTCTTGGAGTTCTTTGGGACAAAGTATTATTTTATCAGAGACTGTACTTATTGGAGAGTTACTCTCTTCTTTTGGATATAGCTTTTTGTTTTCTATTAACCCATAATATTTCTTCTTTTTTAGAATTTTCTTGAGTTTACTCATATTTTTAATCTCTATTACTGGGTTCAGACTTTGTGCCAGGGACATACTGGCACATGGGATGGGCAGCTCCTGTTTGGTCTTATCCCTTTTGTATTCTGGATGCTGAACCAATGTAGTTTTGAATGGATTGACTAGGACTAAATCTCCCTATCTGCCACAGTCTTTGGTTTCTGCTTCCATATTTTGGTAGCCCACTATAATCATAATCATTACAAGTGATGGTCTCAGTTCAGTGTATGTCTTCTTTTCCTTGCACATTTCATGATGGGGAACTGCTCTTCACAGGCCCCAAATGGATGTCAGAAATTGTGTTGGTCTCAGGTTATGTGGAAGGTTTCCCAATATGAATGCTGGACCTGATCTGGTCCTGTCTTATACTATGTCCCTGAGAGCTTCAGAAGTACACTGAGACTAACAGACGGTATGTCCCTGCCTTTTTCACAGTGACCTATTTGGTACAAATTCTGTCTGCTCCTTCTTCTCTGACAGGACAGGGAACAGATCCCATTGATTTCTGCTCCAATTTAAGAAAAACTTCCATTTAACCATTTATGAAAAGCTTCTTTTCACCTCCCCTACCATGATTGTTCTCTTAGTGTTTTACAGGCTTTGGGCTATTTTCTTAGACTGGAAAGAGGAACTTAATCATTATTTTATCTTTGCTATTCTTGATTGTTGTTCCATCTAATTTCCATTTAGTTTATGATTGGCATATTTATTAAAGAACTCAATTCCTGTAGGACCTTTTACATAACTATCTTAATGAGAAGTCCATCTTACTTTTTTTAAAAACAAAATTGATGCGATAAGGGATCCTCCCTTGCATTAGCTATTGAGTCTGATACACTCCTAAATCATAGGTTGCCAGGATTCTTGATATCTTTTGGCCTTGGTATTAGTATGTCAGAAAAGCTAAAGCTCAGAAAATAAATTTTGAGAGACAGACACAGACACACACACACACACAGTGAGAGACCCACATACAGAGATAGAGACTGAGAGAGATGGAGACAGAGAGACAGAGAGAGACAGAGACAGAAAGACAGAGTCAGAGAGACATAGACAGAGAGAAACAGAGTAAGAAAGAGAAAAAGACAGAGACAAAGATGGAGAGAGACAAAGAAGGAAAGAGAGAGAAAATAGAGACAGAGGCATGGAGAATCATTAAATTATAGTGAAACCTAGACCTAGGGAAATACTGAAAAGACACAGAGAGAAAAGATTACAAAACCAAATCTCACCATTCTCTAATGACTTCCTGAAAGTGAAAAGACCCTGAGTCACGTTCAAATGATGATTCTTTGACCCTCAAGCTTCTACTTTCCTAGGGACAAGAAGGTAATAGAGGAATTTAGACCCTCGAGTAAAACTCCAGAAATCTTGTTTACCCCATCAAGGCTGATTAGGTCACAAGCAGTCACACATCGGGTCTTCAGCTCTATCTCCCTGAATGACCCTGCACCTATCTTTGTTGAACAAGGGGAGGCTGATCACCATCCATTGAACAAAAAGTCAATTCCAAAGTTGTGTTTCATAAGGAACTTCATTCCTAAATCAAAAAGGCAGTGTCTTATTAACCATGATAGAAAATCATTCCTTTCAAACTCACAATCCACTTGGGAACATTCCTACATTACTATACCTTCCTAGTTAGAGCTAGGTAGGAGAGGGGCATGTAATTCTACTGTTCAGTTCTTTTTCTCCCCATTCAAACAATTAAAATGTATCTGGTGTCAAATATGAGACCAAGGAAGAAAAAGCTAGGGACACTATAATAGTTGTTCAGTGTTTTTTTTCAGTCATGTCCAACTCATCATTAATCCATTTGGGGTTTTCTTGGCAGAGATACTGGAGTAGTTTGCCATTTCCTTCTCTAGTTCATTTTACAGATGTGCAACGTGAGACAAACATGGTTAAGTGACTTAGCCAGAGTCATGGCTCATAAGTGTCTGAGGTCACAATTGAACTAATGAAGATGAATCTTACTGATTGCAAACCCAGTGCCCTATGCACTATGCCACCTAGTTGCTTTACACTGTAACAAGCTATACATTATTAACTATGACATTTATCAAGGAAATTAGGGTTGCTAGGATACCTAGTAATACTTTCTTCTGCCTATACACTCACTTGCATCTCCCATCCTCTGTGCCATGAGTAGGTTATGGCACCATTTTTATAAAAAATAGAGCATCTTGTATAAAAGTGAAATCTGAGATTTGTATTTACCTCAGTCTGACTAATAACTGACATTTGCAGAGGACTACCAATTAAGGGTTAAATCTCTGAATTTTGGGAATGTGTTGGCAACCCCATTGTTTTTTTCAGATGATAAGTAAGTGCAGAACTCAGCAATTCAGATTTTCTTAACTACATGTGGTGTGATACCTTAGATAATGGGCATGGTGACAAAAGGTAATGAAGTATGAACTTCTAGGAAATGGGCCATCTAAAAGGAAGGATGAAACTCAATAGGACCCACACTGTTGTCTAGATTAGATATCTAAATCAATCAGGATCCAGTCCCAAGGGAAGCTATGAATGGAGCAGGTTGGAATTCACAGGTTTCTGTGAACCAAAGACTGATGTTTGCTGTCAAACTCGATTTAATTCAAATAGTGAAATAGCCCAGATGGTGTTTTGATTTATTTTCAAATTGTGGGAACATTGCCTTTCTTTTTTCTTCTTACATTCTCTTCAGTGGTTATTTTATCCTTCACATTATCATGTTAATAAACACATATTCAGAACCTGAATGCAAGAGGCATAGCTCATTTGCAGGACCTGCCCCTTATTTTCTCTGAGTAAGGCGATCTCTCATTCATAGAAATGGGCAAAACAAAATAGGAACAGATGCAATGAACTTTACCAAGGTGATTTTCTATGGGAAGAGGCTAACTGCAAGATCCCTTTTCATTCTGTATATATTAACTGTCATGTTCAGCAGACAGCCATCATCCATTCGCATGTGGTCTGGAAACACTTCTTTAGAAGGAAGCTACTCTGGTGAGAACATAAAGAGACATATTAGCCAGGTAATGACAGAGTCTATATCTCCATGTGGCCATAAAATTGAGTGCCACATGGCTCTAATCGGGCACATGGGCTGCTGTTGCAGTTTTAAAAATCAATGGAAATGATTGGATGCTGGATAGCCTTGCTATGATCTATGCCGACCTTGAGCACTGACTACAGCTATCTCAACTGCAAATGCTGTCTTGTCCATCCTGTGAAGATAATGTATTGCAGTAGGAAGAATACTGACATATGAATGGTTAGAATCCCATTTCTTATGCTTACTCCCTGTGTGATACAGGGCAAGTCGCTTAACCTCCACAGGCCTCAATTTTCTCATTTATAAACCAAGAGAATTGGACTCAGGGACTTTTGAGGCCTATTCTAACTCTAGAGCTGTGTACTATTCTAGAAATGATAGAATTTAATCCATTATTTTTTTTATTACTTAAAACACATAAAGCATTAGAGTAGTCCCTGGAGATAAAAAGAGTCCCTGCCCTGAAGAATCTTGCTGTCCAATTAGAGAGATAAGATAGGCATAGATAAAAGTATAATAAAAATAACTAAATGTACACAAAGATGGGAGATGTGTGTTATGTGTCATTTCTAGGGGAAAATTGGGGAAGTATAACAGCTTATCTATAGACATTTCCTTTATTGCTGTAATGGCCACAAAGCCGTATGGGAGTTATCAGGAAAGAATTCTGTCCAGTTTGGTAATTAGCCTCTTAAGAAGGCTGGCTTTTAGATGACAGATAGAGAGTTTATTACGAGGCCTATAATGGATTGCTAGATGAAAAGGACATTGCTAGACAAAAACCTCTTGACTGAGTCTTTTTGCTTTTGATCAGTTTCATTGGCAAAACTCTCCTGACTATTTAGCACAAGGTATCATTCCATCTTGTTTTATCTCAAAATCTCTAATTTCAAATAAATGAGTGGCTCTTATAGTTCAATAATTCAAGGATCTCTACGTGTGTGTGTGTGTGTGTGTGTGTGTGTGTGTGTACTACTAAAATGAGTACATACCTGTAAAGAAGGATATAGTTCACAGCTTCCAGTTCTATATCCTGGGTTTATTTAGGAAGCCCTGTGGGGTAGAAGAAACTCATTTCTGGGTACGTAGAAAGGAGGTTGTAGTCAGAGGGACTAAGCTGGTGTTGCAGTACTGTGTAGTTGTGGGACTATTAAGAAGAAGAGGACAGTGAACAGTCTGGTGAAGGAGATTCAGCTTTACACATAGGGATAGAATTTGGGAGCTTAGTATATGTATATGTGTGCATGTGTAGGAAGAAAGGTGAAACTGTGTGTATCTTGAGGGAGAGAGGAAGAGAGAAAAAAAGAGGAAGAGAGAAGTAAATAGAGGAAGGAAAGAAAGAAGAAAGGAAGGACGGAAAGAAGGAGGAAAGGAAGTTGAGATATAAGTTGGATGCCTTAGTGGTAGAAATTCAGTGTGAGGTAAGGTTGGGATCTAAAGCCCTAGCAGGTTTACAGGGATTTAGTGAGTGAGATTATGGAAATATTATGATGTATTCTGTATCCTAGCCCCTCTCCCCCCCAGATAAAACAATTAATAAAAATATCAGAAATCCATAATGAGAAATTTTACCTTATTACATTTAGTGTAATATTCTAGCCTGTCAAGATTTTTTTCTGAATCCTATCATCAAATGTGTTAACTATCTCTGTTTTCTCAGGACATGGGCCAGGATCCAGGAACTTCCTCTCATCCCTTGTGTCCAGCCTACAATCTCTCTGTCATCTGTCCAGCACCTCTCTCAGCAAAGTGGATCAGAACAATGACACTCCATGTCACCTAAGGTAGAATTTGGCTAGTGGGAATAGGACCTTCCTTACCCTGGGTAACAGTGACCACACCCCTCTTCTCCTACAACTGTCTGTTACTACAATTGAACAAACTATTACTCCTTCTCTATAAGTATTCATCTGGCCCACCCCATGATTCCTCCTCCTTGCTATCCCAATACTCCTTGGAGGAAGAGGCAGGAAAACACACACACACACGCACCCACACAGCCAAAACCTCTCCTATTTACTGAATAGGTAGAAGTATACCCCCAAATCCCTGATCCTTATAATCCTTATTTCTCCATCTTTGCTTGAAAGATCTTCCTCTTAGTATTTTAATACACACAAAAGAATATTAGCTACACTATTTAAAGAACGTGGGTTCTCCTCTAGGAGGTATTAATTCAGTTTTTCTCTTTTTCTTCCTCTTGGATACCTTGACCCCATTTCAAGATTATGCATAGATACTCTCTCTTTGATTCTTCCATTGCCCTCAAGTAAAGTGAGAATTGTAAAACGTGCTTTCTTTGTTTAGTCCTTGAAGCAAGAAGCTTCAACCCAGGGGCCCTTAGCATGAACAGGGAATGGAGGTTATTGTTTGTCCTTCATTCTCAAAGAGCACCATGACATCAGGAAGACGATGCCATCACTTGAAAGTGGATTTGAAATGAGGGAGGGCTGTGCAAGATCACCAGCCTCATTTTCTCCTCTGGATTCATCTAGGTACAGTGGCAAGATGTGGATTAGGATGACTGCAGATAGCCCCAGAAGCAGTGGGAGACTTTGGCCTTTTTTAAGTCAAGGCCTTTCTCTGGTTTCAGTTTTTCTGAGGCAACACCCATTCAGTGATTAAGGCTAGGTAAGAAGTGAGGCAAAGGTACCTAGTTAAAAAAATCAGTCTAGGAGAAGTGAGTACAAGGCATAGTTAGGAGCAGAAAGCATCGCAAACTGACTGTTTTGTAGTAATTGCCTTGTGGGGAGTTGTTTCTTTTCTTGTTTTTTGGTCACTTTATTTATTTAGTTAGCTTTATTTGGCAAGTCTTGCTTTTTTGAGGTAGTAAAGGAGATATGGGATTAGAAGCAATCTCTCACTCAGGCATCTTGCTAATAATCAACCTTCCCATATATTTTTAGCAAGTTTTTCCATTCCCCTTAAAGTTTAGAATGTTATTTTCATGCAATAGCATAGATACAAAGAAAGAAAACTCCATCATAAGATGTGAAATTACTAGGTCATCTTATGCCAACATTAGCCAAGATTCTTTAACTTCTCTCCTTCAAGTATCCCCGTGCAAAAGTCAGCAGAGTATAAAGATCCAGGCTCCTTTTTTTTTCTTCATACCAGAGGTGAGAATTTTGCTATATAGGAAGCTCCAAAGATACTAAAATACTTTTGTTCTCCTGTTCAACACAAATGAGGGTTTTTGACTATTGTAACCACCAGTGACCATAATAGCTTTTCATGTTATCTTATTGATCTAGTGATTTAATAACCTTATCTAATGGAATATGGACTGTGTGAGATTTTTAAAACTGTCTATATACCTCCACCTTCTTTCCCCTTTTTCCCTCAGCAAATTTGTGCACCCGTACACACACACACACATACACACACACACAAATATAAACACAATGATGTGCATTTGGCTTTATTCAATAAAGCCATAATTATTGTGGTTTACTGTACACAGCCTAAACTAGAAATAAGTGCTCTAGTGATTTATTAATACTGTCAGTAACATGGGATAGAATTATCTTTATGTGTACATGTTGGTAGATTTTATGGTTTATAATCTGCTTCGTTTAAAAATTGAATGGGAGCCCCATACTTCTTTCCTGGTATGGAATTCTTGTTCCTTGATACTTTCCTTTAATTTTAAAATGAATGTATCTGCTCAAGTTTTTAAATAGCTATTACTGGTGGTTTGCTGTGCTGACTTTCACCTTTCAGTTTATAAAATAAGCTAAACCAAAGATTTATGATTTCTTCTTCCTTTTTTCCCAAAAATTTTATTTTAGACCCAAACACCAGAACACAAATACAGAATAGAGAAAAGAAACAAAAACCTATCATAAACTTAAATATTGGAACTTAAATACTAAGTTAGAAAGAAAAAAAAGCATGTCATGTACATCGCAGAACGTAAGAGAATTCAAAATATGTAACAATTATGATTTCTTAATAAAACATAAATATTTAAAAGCCCATGTAGTTGTGACCAAGACATATGGAGGGCTATGGATTATAGAGGGGTTTTCCAAATAAGTGTGAGTCTTTTTAGTACAGTGTAGGCTTTGACTTTAACAATGTCTGTGATAAAGGTAATATAGAGTAGGAATGAAAATACACTGAGTTTTCAGGGCCAGTTCACATTCATTATAATCATTATAATTCATTATAATCTACAGTTATTAGGGGGAAGCTTTTATTTAGGAATGTCTTCTGCTATGTATAATGAGGAGAAAACATGGCACAATATTAAGGACGTTGGAAGACTCCAGAGTATTGTGTTCTAGTAAAAATAGCTCATATTTCTATATGACTTTAAGGTTTGCAAAACATTGTCTGCCATCAAATTTTTGTAACTCGATTGTGGTGGAATTACCTTATCTCACAGGTGAGAAAAATGAGGCCCAGGGACTTACTAGTAAGAGTCAAGGTGAAGAACTCATGTTGGACCTTCCTTCTGATTCCAAGTTCATGATATCATGCTGCCACTAACTAGCTGCATCTGTGCTAACTTCAGAAATTGTCATTTCACAACCCACCTTCAACCCCAGTTTCTGAACTCTAGTGGGAGTCACCAAGACCAGGCTTAAATAGTATAGGGCATCTGCCTTGCCACCAACCCTACTTCTCTCCATTAGCATCAGAGACCATCACATGCTTCCCAATACCCTGCTTCAAGTTCCTTAAACTAGAGGAGATAATTCAACTTTGATGATGGCCCCAGGACAGAACTGCATTATATGATTCTAAAGGGAAGAGTAATAATCCTCTATAACCAGCCAGGTGCCATTCAGCTGTCTGGTCATCTAGCGTTTACTCCAGTATCTGAATGCCATTAGAAGGACCACACAGTCAGTTGGACCAAGGACTTATTATCTGCTCTCTTGCCACCTTTGTCCTTCTGCCCTCGTGCCAGAGACCCTATGGTAATAATAATAATAGGCTCATAATCCTCGTGATTCAGTGACCTAGGATCTGGACACTACTCTCTACTGCCTCATACTCATCCACTTTCGTCCTGTTTTTCCTTATATCACCCTACCCTCTCCTTTTATTGTGTGAATTATCTCCTCTCTACACACTCTTATTACTCCTTTCCATGTACTCTGTCCTTGACTTACACTGGCCTCCTTCTTGCCCCTTGTACAATGTACTTCATATCTGGACTTTGGGCATTTCCCTCCCTCCTCATCTCTACCTCATGACTTCCCTGAATCCCTCAAGTTTCCACTGAGGCTCTACCTCCTCCAAAAATCTTTCCTAAATCCTTAATCTTAGTCCAGTTTTCATGCATTCGACAATGATCTGTATGCAGATAACTCTCAAAGCTATGTGTCTAGCCTTCATCTCTCTCCTGAGCTTTGGTCCATATCTCCAGATGCCCTCTGCACATTGCCAGCTATATACGTGCTATGGGCATCTCAGACTCAACATGCTCCAAACTGACCATAATGTTTTTTTTTTCCAACTAGTGCCACTCTTTCTACTAATTTGCTGGTTTTATTGGCTACATTCTTCTAGCTGTGACCTACAAGTCATCATTTCTTCTTTATTGTCCATCACTATGCCTCCTTCTTCCCACCTTATCCCATCAAGTGCTATGCTCTCTTAATTCTCCATTCACAACATTTGTTACTTTCATAATTTTTCTCTCTTCTTACTTTTCCACCACCCCACTTAAGGTCCTCATTAGCTTTCTCCTGGAATATTGAAATAAGTTCCTAAATGATCTCCCTGTATCCAGTCTCTCCTCTTCAAACTATCATCTACACAATTGTCAACTTGATATTCCCAAAACATAGGTCTATGTCAGTCCACCACTATGTCACTCCCTGACTCAAGAAAACTCAGTAGTTAATATTTGCTTTTAGAATAAAATCCCTTCACAATCCATTTTTCTTCCCAAGCTGTATATATTATTATTCCTTGTCACACACCATATTTCCCAGCCAGACAATCCAACTTGCTATTTATTCCTTGTATACCACTTCCATAACTTTATATAAGCAATAACCCTCATGTTGTGAAATCTCTTTCTTAACCTCTATATCCTGAGATCACTTTAAAACTCAACATCAATATCCTTACTTTCAAGATGTCATGCCTGATTCACCTAGTTGTTAAAGCCCAATCACCCTTAAATCATTCTTTACTGATTTTGTCTATGAGTCTTTTATTTTCTTATCTATGAATACACCACATCCCCCATAGAAGAATATAAATTTTTGAAAGTAGGGACAGACCATTTAACTTTTGTTTTTGTATGCTCAGTGCTAGACAGGGAGGGTGCTACATTGTAGGTTCTCACTAAATGATTGGTGATTGGTTGATTCACCTCCCTCTGCTTGTTTCCAACTCAATAAAATGAGGACATTGAGTAGGGTGATCGCTAAGCCCCTTCCAGGTCCAATATGTGATGATTACCATAACTTCTTTGTTTTTTTCTCATGGGAAACCGATAACTCTTTTATTGGGCAATTTTGAAATGATTTTCCAATTTCTTATTTCACAGAAATCATTATGTATACTTAGTTTAGCATATATTTTATAAACCTGCCTTGCTCCCTAAATAAAAGAAATAATTCCAAGGATTTATCCAAGAAGCCATGTCGTCTGATGTCCTCCAAGTCATTCAGATGGACATAATAGACAGATTCCCCCCCCCCCCCCCATCTCCACCTTTGTTGATCACCATTCGGTATCCTTTCTTCAGACCCACGTCAGCTGCACATTTCTTGCCAACAATTGCTAAGTGTCCAAGAAGATTTTCATTATCTTTTTCTGCAACAGATATTTGGGTAATGGATTTCTTAGGTATCACCAGGAAATGAGTTGGGACTTGTGGGCAAACACCATGGAAAGAAAGATATTCTCAGAAATGATTTTGGCTAGGATTTCCTTGCAAATTATTTTCCCGAAGATAGTGTTTCCCCCGGGTGGGGCAGTCTGAGCTTTGATGATCTCATCTGCCATAGCAGCCTCTCCTGCCACCTTGGCTGCTGAAGTCACCAATTACCATAAGTTCTTATTAAAATTCAGGTTCACAAGAGCCACTTTCTCTGTGTATGGAATATTTTGGCTGTGTTAAATTGACTTAAAAAGTTAAGCAAAAGAACAATCAAGACAGTAAAGAAAAATGCAAATCTTATAAGGGAAGTAGGTCTAGATAGTTTTCCTATTCTTATTTCTATGTCACATTTTTTTTAAAGAAACATTTATTAAGTGCCTGTCATATGTCTGGGACTGTGTTATGTACTGAAAATGCGCAGGCAATGAAAAATAGTCCTACCTTTCTACCCATTTTGCAACTGTGCTGTCTTGAGCCATTGGACTTAGGCATCTTATGTGCTGCTATACCCTCTGCAAACCCAAACCCTAACCAGATAATTTACCCTCTTTAATGTGGCCATACAGTCTGATAGTGGGCTTTCCAGGAACAAACTGTGCCATCTGTTCTGTGGGAAAACCCTTCTATTGAAGTGTTTTCTGCCTATTATAAGATAAGCTTTTTAAGGACAGGGACTCTCTCATTTTCTGTGTTTTATTTTTTCATGCCTTAACACATAATAAATGATTAATAAATTCATTCTTTTTTCTCCTTTCTTTCTTTCTTCCCTTCCTTCATTCCTTTCCTTCCCTCCTTCCTTCCTTCCTTTCTTCCTTCCTTCCTTCTTTCCTTCCTTCCTTCCTTCCTTCCTTCCTTCCTTCCTTCCTTCCTTC
>NW_027187391.1:38139055-38149628 GCF_028583685.1 Petaurus breviceps papuanus
TTCCTTCCTTCCTTCCTTCCTTCCTTCCTTCCTTCCTTCCTTCCTTCCTTTCCTTCCCTCCCTCCTTCCTTCCGTCACTCCTTTCTTCTTTCCTTCTGAATGAAATCTGTGAGCCAAAAGTACTATTAGTCACTGATACTATTATAGTAGGAGTAGAGTAACAACACTACAGCATTCGTTTCTAACTTAATGGCAAATGTTCATTTTAGGCAAACTGTGTTCAGTGAAAAGGAGGAATTCAGTTGCAAATATAGACCCAAATTCAAATAGAGAGACTAGAATGATACATTGAATTTCTCTGTGTCTCTGTCTGTCTGTCTGTCTGCCTCTGTCTAAGACTGGGTATCCCCATCTCACCCAGGCTAGAAGTGCAGCATAGGCCCGGAAGACCTGATCCTACTGCTGACTGGACCAAGAATTTTGGCTGCTTTGTTTCTGACTTGTCCTGGTTCCTCCCTCCTTAGGAAGCGTGATAGTCCCCTACTCTTATATCCTCACTATATCGGTGCTGGACTTA
The DNA here is from genome assembly GCF_028583685.1 of Petaurus breviceps papuanus. Lineage (NCBI taxonomy): Eukaryota > Metazoa > Chordata > Mammalia > Diprotodontia > Petauridae > Petaurus > Petaurus breviceps. The sequence continues at coordinate 38,139,573 of NW_027187391.1, forward strand.
GTGTGAAACCCAGTCAACTTAGCTCAAGTGCTCAACTTAGCCCATGCTCAAGTGATCTACCAGACTCAGTCTCCCAGTTAGCAGGGCTTCTAAGCATGCATTGCCATGCCCTGGCTATTGTCTCTTTTTTTTTTAATATAGAAATTTGTCCCCATTTTTGCCCCTCAAGCAATGTGTATATATACTTATATGATGCTTCAGAACATTATAAAAATCTATATGTGGTGTCCACCTTACATATGCATTATGAAACTGGTTATTGACCAGACGTATCTTTCTGTGACTGTCAAAGATGAGTATCAGTTTTGAAAAAAAAAATCTAGAGATTTTGGGGGTAGTGTCTACAGCCAAATAAATTTGTATTCAATCTAAATAGCATTGAGTTGCCAAAGGGGTCTGGAGTTTTTCACATGTGATAGAGAAGTACTTGCAACATCTGGATCCTTTTTCAGCTAAAAAAGTAGTTCACAAATAAAATATTCCTCACAGTTTTGGCAGTGGAGGCAAAGTATAGAGTGACTTAAAGAAACATGAATCTGAATAGTAGATTCTGCTCAGGGTGATTTTCAGAAGGTTTACTTTCATTTGTTTTCAATACAGGATTCATAGGGGCACAAACATGTAATTGACAGATAACTTCAAATTACCCCCAAGGCCAGGAAGACTTGGAATTAAGTTCTTCCTTTGACCAATATTGGTTGTGTGACCCTGGAAAAGGCAATTAATCTCAGCGTCCCAGGCAAATATTTAAGATGAGAAATTGCAGAGACAATGTTGACTTGAATTGGTAAGAGGAGTTTATTTATTCAGCAGTTCCCTAAATTAACAGATTCATATGTCCATTTCTAATCCCTATCCATATAAAATTTATTATCCTTTCACATATAATTTTATTTTTAAACATGATGATAGAGAGGCAGTGACAGATAGTTGATAGAGGGCTAGCCTTGCATTCAGGCAGACGGGTTCAAGTACTACTTCTGATATATAAAAGCTTTCTGTGCCAAAGCCATATGTGATTTTCTTAATACTTAGGGTAAAGACCTGAATAGGTGGAGAGAGTCCTCATGTTAGGAATTCCCAGTTGAATGAAATTACAATTTTAGACTAGAATATCTCCTCCAAAAAAGCATCTAAATATGATGAAATGCCATTCCTTCTTTTTTTTTCTTTTCTCATAAAAGCCTTTTAATGGTATGATTTATAATGCTTACTATTCCACTTCAAACTAAGAAACTTATGGCTGGAATATCCTTAAAAAGGTGTTTTTTCAAATTCACTGGTAATTCACCCACCAGGACCAAAGTGATTTTGCTGCTCAATTTAATGAGGACAAAATTCTATATCACCCTTTTCAACTATTTGTGTAGACACAATATGTCAATCCATGACTGCCAGCTTTGATTTAGCCAATGGTATAGCCAATATGATTATATTCAGCTGCTTTTATAATTAACATTCATTGCTACAGATTAATTGTTCATGTGGTTGATGATTTAGGACAATCATGAAGGTGTTGAAAATAACAGAATTCATGGTACCATTTTGCTCATTTGATATTTTTTTAGACCCTGCCAAAATCTGAAAAAGGAATGTAATGGAAATGAAGTCTAAAACTTCTTGTTCGTATTTTCTTGGATGAAGGTACTTTTGCTTTGTTCTTCTATCCTCTCCTCTAGCTCCCAATTCCCTTTCCATCCTCTCTGTTGTTGCTGGTGATTTCAACGTAAGTTTAGTAATGTGGGTACAGAGGGGGAAATGGGGTTGGGCAAGAAACTCTGGAGTTGGAAAATGAATACCTGGGTTTTCACCCTGGCTCTGGAACTTATTTTATGAGTGAACTTGGACAAATAACAACCTTTTTTTCAGTTTCAGTTTCCTTTGCTATAAAATGTGTATTTTAATGCTTTCTTGAAAATGTTGAGGTTATGCATTTGAAAGAGTTTTGCAATAATGTGATTCTGTGTCACTGTCAACTATTATTATGTGGATGAATTTTCTTTTCTAGCATCAAGATTTCTGCCAAGGATTAATATGTTGGCTTGAGCAAAGTGTATTAACAGGATTAGTGATCTAAGCAAGACAGACATCAATTAACAGATGAGATTTGTGCATTGATTAGTTTCAGAAGCTCATCTGCTGTTTTTTTTTTAATGACAGACCATTAGTCCCTGTTGCTTTTCTGTATTATGTGTACCCTATTGACTCTTTTCCATAGAGTCCAATGACAGTCCCACTGTTACTGTGATTGGTAACAGGTTGTGCAGAAGGGAAGGCTGCTAATTATTTCTACGGCATGAATATAGAATGAAGACTGTTCCTTAACTACTCTGATTATGGATTTGGGTCAAAATCATAGAACCACAGCATCAAGTCTATAAAATCTCAGCATTGAAAGGGAGCCCAGGGCCTATTTAAATCAATTCTTCAAAATACAGACTCATAGGATTAGAGATTTTGAGTAGAAGGTACTTTAATCATCTAGTTCAATTCCCTCATTTTACAAATGAGGTGATGGGCAGAGAAGTTAAATGACTTGCCTAGCATTACCCAGATAGTAATTGGCAAAACTATAATTTAAAAGGTAGGGTAGGACAGTGGAAAGAACACTGGGTTTGGAATCACAAAATTTGGGTTCAAATCCTGCCAATACTACTTGCTACCTGGGTGATCTTGGTCAAGTCATATACTTCTCTGGGCTCCCTTTTCTTTTCTTTTTAAAAATGTATTTACTATTAGTTTACAAGTTTCACCTCCACAAATTTTTGAGTTCCATATTTTGTCCCCCCTTCCCGTCTCCCCACCATGGCAGTGTGCGATCTGATATAGGTTCTACATTTACCTTTGCATTAAACATTAGTCAAGTTGTAAAGAAGAATTATAACCAATGGAATGAATAACTAGGAAGAAGAAACAAAACAGAACAAAATGAAAAAGAAAGAGCAAATAGTGTGTTTCAATCTGCATTCAGACTCTGTAATTCTTTCTGTTGATATGGATAGCCCTTTCCATCATGAGTCCTTTGGAGTTGTCTTATAACCTTGCATTGAGGACATGATGGGCTCCCATTTATCTATCTGCAAAAGAGGGATTAGAGTCAATGAAATATAAAGTTACACAGAGCTCTTAATTTATGATGCTATGGCCATCCAGCTTTTGCATGAAAAACATTAGTGAGAAGGAGTCTACTGGATTCAAAGCAGCTCTTTATAGTTTTTGAGAGTTTCCAATAGTTAGCAATATTTGCCCTAAATACACATAAGTTTCCAGTGTTTAATAATAATAGCTAATAATTACATAGCACTTTAAGGTTTGAAAATGCTTTGCATATATTATTTCATTTGATTCTCAATAATTCAGTGAGTAAGATGCTATTATTATCCATTTTGCCAATGAGAAAATGGGGTAAGTGATTTGCCAAGGGTCACAGAACTAGTGACTGAGTAAGGCAAGAGTCTTCCTAACTCCAAGTCCAGCAGTCTTTCCATTATACCACCCAGCTGCCTCATTTTGTCCTCCCCTCCCTGACAGCTCTTGTGTTTATGTCTCTCCTTCCCTTTTAGCCTATGAGTCACCTACATTTCTGTTCGCACTTCTTCTGTTAGTTCATCCTAAAGTCTTTTCAATCTTGCTTTCGCCTTCATTATTTCACTGAAACTGTCTCTCCAGAGTCACCAGTGATCTCTTAAACACCAAATCTAATGGATGTTTGTCAGCTACCATCTTTTTAAATCTCTCTTCAACCTTTAATGCTGTGGGTCCCTTCTTTTTCTGTGTACTCTCTTCTATAAATTTATATGATATTCCCTTACCTAGCTAATTGCTCCTTATCATTCTCTTTTCTTTGTTCTTCACCAGGTTGCGCTCCCTAACAATGTATTCACCAAATCTCTAACCTTGACTTTCTTCTTTTTCCTCCCATTTATACTGTTGCTTGTTGATCACATCAATTTTCATCTCTTTTTTATTTTATTTTTTTTCTTCCAATTACATGTTAAAACAATTTCTAAAATTAAAAAAAATAAGTTTCGAGAAGGGTGGCTTAGATGGTATAGTGAATAAAGCACCAGCCCTGGAGGAAGGAGGACCTGAGTTCAAATTCAGTCTCAGACACTTAACTCTTACTAGCCATGGAACCATGGGCAAATCACTTAACTCCAATTGCCCTGCCTTCCCCCTCCAAAAAGCAAAAAAAAAAAAAAAGTTTTAGTTTCAAATTCTCTCCTTTCCTCCCTCCCTCCTGTCTCCCTTACTGGAGAGGTCTCATCATTTCAATATGCATTCAAATATTATCTCTATGAAGAGGATACCCAAATCTGTTTATCTAGTTTCAGCCTCCGTTCTGATCTCCAATTTTATATCAAATGTCTAGGCAGAAGTAGTCAGGGTTTAATCATCTCCCCAAACCCAAGCACTGCACTAATACATGTGGTTGCCTGGAACCAGGAAGGGCAACTCTGATGTTTGCTACTTATGTTCTTTCACCTTTTAAATATTTGCTACCCTCAGAAAATCAGTTGGGGTGCAATTACTGCATGGTCCATATCCCCAATTCTGGAAAGTTCCTTGGGGTAATGAGGAAGTTCTATTCCTGTCCTTCAAGTACCTCTCTTAGCACCTTGTACTAAAATATCTTGTGTAGTGAGTAGGTGCCTTGGCACAGTCATTGATGGTCTCCTAAATGCAGCTAGATGGCACCGTGGGAAGAGCCCTATGCGTGGAATCAGGAAGATGCATCTTCATGAGGTCAAATCTGGCCTCAGTCATTTACTAGCAGCGTGAGCAGTCACTTAACTCTCTTTACCTCAGCTGCTCATTGATGAAATCAACTGGAGAAGGAAATAGCAAGTCACTCTATTATCTTTGCTGAGCAAACCCCAAATGAAGTCGCAACACTTGGACACATCTGAAATGACTGAACAGCTGAACAAATGCCATATGAAGTGTTCCAGCAGCCCATTCAGAAATCCTTTATATATTTTTCTTATTGATAGCTCTTTACATATTATTTTCCTCATTGGATTGTGAGCTCCTTAAGATCAGAAACTGTTCTGTCTTTATTAGTATTCCCAGAAATTAGCGTGATTTCTAACGCATAGTAGGAACTTAAATTCTTGCCAATTTGATGATTACTTACTCCCCAGGATCTTATAGTCTAATTTAGGACAGTAACACAAGAGTATATACAATAGGTGCTTAATAAATGCTTATTGACAGATTGGTTAAAAGATACCACATAATTTAGTACTAAATTTGTGGCATACCTTCTATTAATTTATGTGAAATTACCTAAAATTGAATCTTTTTCTAGTATGTTAAGGGTTTTCAGAAATGATACCCTTGAAATAGTGTCCTATAAACCTATCTTTTCACTGACATTTTTTGAGGGATAGAAAAGGACCACAGATTAAAATACCCATGGAATTAATGAACACAGAGATAGTTCACTGATTCTGCAAATATTTTTAATACATAGGTACATCAATCTCTCATATTTGGTTGCCTCAGCTGGTTTCTGAAATGTGATTTCAACTGTGGTGGAAAGGAAACATTTTGCCTGACTTCAGGGGAGGATAAACCTGCCTGTGCAACTCCCTTAGTGGTCAGCTTTCACTGTGACATGGAGGGATAAGAATAGTTAGGTCCACTAATATTCTTTTTCAGCTTTAATGCTTATTTATCTGTTGTGTTGAGATAGTCTCTGGGGAGGGAGAGAGTTCTCTGACCAACAGTCAAGTCTTCAAAGCCATTTTTTTTCTCTTGTATATGAGGTTTAGTAACACAGAGGTTGAAGATCAGTGTTATGTCATCTGGACACAGTAGTCCTCTATCATCTAAAATGAAGTGTAGGTTGTTTGTTTCCTTTTATCAGGAGATAAGTGGGCTGGGCTGGACTCAGTAGGCATTTACTTACATGGCATGGTTTCAAGGGTGTTTTGAAAACTCTCCCTCAAAAAATGTCTCCCCCCCAATCACACACACACACACACACATGCAGGCACATACCACAAAACTTTTTTGTTATTACTGTAGTTCCAAAATTAGAAAGGTAATTCCTTGACTTGAGTATTCTTCCCCCCCTCCCCAGACAAAACAAAACAAAACAAACAAACAAATATTGGAATGGTAAGGAATTGATGGATACATGTCTGGCCACCCTTACTTAAGGCACTTCAATATTTCCCTATTCTCTTTTGGTATTCAAAGATATTCATAACCTATCTTGAATCTGTTCTTTAAATCCTTTTAGAATATGAGAGTCAGACATGGTACAAGGTCATCTGGTCAAACTTATGACAATCTAGGATTATCCTCTATGATACTACTAACAATTAGTTATGCAGCCTCTATTCAATGACACCTAATGAAGACAGTACCTTCAAGGGCAGCTTATTCTACTTTTAGAAAACTCTAATTATTTTGAAATTCTCATTTTTTTCTTCTTAAATTGAACTGAGATCCGCTTCTCCACATACCAGAGATTGCTGCTAGTTCTGTCTTCAGAAATGCAGAAAGAAATCTAATCTCTGTTTTATATGATGATCCTAAGACAACAATCATGTACCCTCAAAGTCTTTTCTCCCCACTAAAATCCCCAAATTTCCTCAAGCAGATTTTATATGACATTGTTGAAAACTCCTTCATCATTCTGGTCCCTAGGGCTGTTCAGGACACTCTCCATCTTAATAATGTCCTTCTTAAAATATGGTGCCCATAACTGAACACTGTGCTCCATATGTCTGATAAAGGCACAATATGGAAGAACTAGGACCTCCTGGGTTCTGGACCCTGTGCCTAGACTCCATTGAGCTTGAATTTGAACAACTAAAATAACCAGATTTTTTTTTTCACATGACGTGTTGTCTAGGTAGATTTTATCCTCTTTTTTTTCTCTAAGTCTCTTTGATGTTTGTCTTTTCATTTAAAATATTTGGCTCATTTTGCTTTTCCCCAGATGACAGACCTCCTAGTAATGGGCAGAAGTTAAAGCAATAAATATAGGCTAGGTATAATTATTTGCCTCCTCTCCCCTCCCTTTCTCTTCCCACTGCTCCCCTCCCCTCCTTTTGCTTCATTGCTATATGATTTTATTTTCTGGAAAACTTTACTTTCTGGATGACCTGAGTATCATCATTTTAAAAAAGAGGCCATTGTTTAATCTGAACCCTCAGGCTCCAAGTGGTCCATTTGAGCCAGATAGATGTAGGAACCACCATGAGACAATGGTAGAATGGTAAGAGCACTGAACTTGGAGATCACAATACAGTTGTGGTATCTGCCTGATGGCAATCAGTGCCTGTATAGTATATCTAGATGCCAGCTTAAGCTGCAACTCTTCACAAAGAAAATAATCTGCTGGTTATCTGTCTGATCTAAGAAAAGAAGAGAGCAGGGTAGACCAAAGGGGGAAAACCGTTAAGCCAACGAAAGTTGTATTTTCCACTGTTATTAAAGAGGAGAACTAACAGTCTGTAGCATTGGAATAACATGATTGTAAATTGTTCTCTAAGACCTACCACAGTAGGAAATGATCCTGAACCTCTAAGGAGGATTTGAAGGCATAAAACATCTAGTTTAGAGACTGGAGTCAGACCTGGTTTGCACATTATTTCATACATTCAACTCATTTCAGCAAAATAGTTTTAAGGGAGAGGTAACTTACATATTTTAAGCTTTACTTTGCCTCTTGAAATTTTTTATTCCTTCAGATGAATAGCAACTTGGCACAGAATAGAACTTTAAAACTTCTAACAACTGATTTGTTACTTAATAGTTGAGAGTGGGAATGTAGAGGGGAGGGAAATCCACTAAAGTTCCAAAGTAAAACTCCCCAGACATTACAAAATATTATTATCATTTTACTTGTTTGGGTAAATCCATCTTCTGAAATGTAGGGTGCTAGCCCTTTGTTTCTGCAGCAGAAGGGCCCTTTCCCACTGAGTTTCTGCAGAGGCAAAGAAATAGTTGGCTAGGGAACAGAAGAATGGCCTTGGACTTCACTGGAAGGATTTGAGTTATGTTTCACTTTCTCCCAACCCAGCCCAAGATTTATACAGAGAGGAGAAAGGATTTAATGCATTTTAATGCATTTATAGGTTTCTGCACAACTGATCTAAAAAACTTAAATGAGTCTGGATCAAAACAGGCAAAAATTCCTTTCCTAATGGAAAAAAAGTCCAAGAAATTAAAGTTTGGCTTATTCTACTAAAAGTAGGCCATCTATCATGGCTCCCTCTTCACTCTGGGATTAAACTTATGGTGTGCCATCAATTGTCTCAGGAATATGACATAATGAAAAATTTTTCTCTCAAAGGAAGGGACTTTCTGGGAATGACATTAATAGAAAACTAACAACAGTTCTATCCAGTACTATTCTGTTCTTTTTCATGTTACTTCTTAATGAAATGCATTTCCAATTATTAGTATCAATTGAATTCAGATCATAAAAGAGACATCACCTTGAGAATTAATCTCACAGTATCCAAATTCAGATTTTTTTGTTATTCATAAAAAATAACTTGAAATTTCAGGAAAATGAATTCCTCTTTTTCCAATTTTCAAGTTAAAGATTCTTTAGTTTAGTTTAGTCCTAAAACTTGTGATTTCTGATACTACAGCCTCAACTACCAATGCAGAATGAAGTGGGAAAATGATGTAATTTTTCTAGGCAAACCAAGAATAAAAGAGAGAAAAACTATCTGCCTGAATCATCTGTAAAATCCAGCCAAATGTGTTTGGCTTGGGTTATTATCTTGATTTTTACATCACACCTTGACAGTTTTTCATAGTAGCAAACATTCTATGCAAATCATTCTCATCATTGTTATTTCATATTAAGAGCCCACACCATACTGTGAAACATAGAAGTAAGTGTATATAAAACAATTCCTGTTGCTGTAGAACTTGACATAACCAAATTGCATTCCTTTCAGGCAAAGAAAACGTGAAACCTGAGCCTGTGTAGTTCCTAAGGGCTTGATGCTGTGAAAGTTTATTTGTGGACATGTGGGTGGCATATGGAGTAGAAGGAAACTCATCCCCCCACAAGATTGGAATAATGTGGGTGGTAGAGATTGCAATGTATCCCAGCTCTCTAAAGTCAACAATTCAATTCTGTTCAATTCAATTCAATACAATACAGTAACGATTTGTTAACTCTTATGTGCCATGTGCTTCAATTTTCTAGATTGGTAGGTTACAGGACTCCCTTTGGCAACCCCTTAGGTATTCCAGGAAGTCTTAATGATTTGTACCAGAGAGAGGGAGTTTTTTTTTTCTTGATTAATATAGCTCAGAATGGTATTAGAATGAGAGTCTGGGATCTGAGTGTCCAGAGGTGACAACATTGAATATTTGTGGGAATGCTATCCTGAGAATCTTATAATTTCTCTGCAAACACACTAGAGCCTCTATAATCAGATAAAAATACTATTTTAATTCTACTATTCTCTCAAACTATCCCTCTATATAGCTGTCCTCTCCTTGATCACATTTCAAGAAAGAAAAGTTCATATTTGCTGCTTTCATTTCTTTATTATCTATTCATACTACAAAGCCTTGTAATTTGATCTTTTACCATTCCATCAAAATTACTATTATCAAATTCACAAAAGGCCTTATTTAATGACCTTTTCAAATTATCTTTTTCCTTGCCTTTCCTGCAATCTTTGACATTATTGGGCACCATTCCTCCTCCTTAATCCTATGATTTTTGCTGTCTTTTAAGATACTACCATTTGATGACTCTCAATATGACTGACTAAATGACTGACCTTTTCTGTATTTTTTCTGTCTCTTTCTCCTACTCATGTCCCTTAAAGATAGGTATTATGTAATACTTTAGATTTTTCCTTTTTCCTATTCTTATATTCTCTCCTAAGGCAATCTCATCCAATTTATATTATCCAATTGATAGTTTCAGCTATCACCTAAACTCTATGTTGACAATTAAAAATTTTTTATCTCAATCTTACCCCCAAGTTGTATTATTGCATTTTCAACTGACTCACTTCTTCTTCTTCTTCTTCTTCTTCTTCTTCTTCTTCTTCTTCTTCT
>NW_027187391.1:38149638-38195332 GCF_028583685.1 Petaurus breviceps papuanus
CTTCTTCTTCTTCTTCTTCTTCTTCTTCTTCTTCTTCTTCTTCTTCTTCTTCTTCTTCTTCTTCTTCTTCTTCTTCTTCTTCTTCTTCTTCTTCCTCTCCCCCTTTTTCTTTTCTTCTTAAACTCTTCCATTGTGTTCTGAATTTTGAACACATCATCGACTTCCTCTTTTTCTCTCACTGCTCTGTTGCAAATTCACTGAAATATTACTTCTGTTTCTCTCCCACTATTGATCCTCAGTCAGATGCTCTCCATCATTTTTGTTTTCTCTGGTTCATGCATCACCTTACTTGAGTATGTATTTGTGTTACATACTAAAAATTACTCTTTCAAAGATATACATTCTATTACATCTCAAAGATACCTTTAGGGTCATATTTACTTTCCTAAGTAAAGATTTTTTTTTCACTTTGTTATATTAATGTCTTTTGTATCAGTGCTTACATTTATTTCTATGCCTCCATGTGTGTCTATGTCTATATCTTTATGTATATGTCTCTGCCTAAGTCCATCTCAATATTTATAGAGAAAGAATATTTTGGAGTCTTAGAGAGCTGGCCTTGAGGTCAGAGAAACAAGTTCAAGTCCTGACTCTGATTCATACTTATTATCTGACCCCAAGCAATTCACTTAAGGGCTCAGAATCAAACTCTCTGAGACTACATATAGCAGAGAAAGGGCTAATCTGTATTGATAAGAGAAAATTGTTCCTAGGAGCTATTTACCAGGATGAAAATCAAGTCCAGTTTTAAAAATACCTATTATCCATCTAATTGGCTATCTGTCTATCTATCATCTATCTCTCTATCCATCAATCATCTACCTATCTATCTATCATCTATCTGTCTGTCTATCTGTCTCTCTATCCATCAATCATCTATCATCTCTCTCTGTCTCTCTATGTCTCTCTGCCTGTCTCTGTCTGTCTCTCTCTCTGTCTCCCTCCCTCCCTCCCTCCCTATCTAATTATATCCATTATCTATCCCTTTTGTTGTTGTTAGATGTTTTCAGTCGAATCCAGCTCTTTGTGACCTCATGTAGAGTTTTCCTTGGCAAAGATACTGGAGTGGTTTGGCATTTCCTTCTCCAGTTCATTTTACAGATGAAGAACTGAGGCAAACATGGTGAAATGACTTGCACATTGTCACACAGCTACTAAGTGTCTGAGGCCAGATTTAAACTATGGAAGATGAATCTTCCTGACTTCCGGATCAGCAGTTTATCCACTTTATTACCTAACTTCCCCAGCATCTTTCACTAGCTATTATCTATTTGTCACCTATCAATAATCTATCTTTATACTAGTGTGTGTGTATACACACATATATGTGAGAGTGTATGTTTGTGTGCACACACATGTGTATGCATCTAAATCTACATTTATATTTATACCTTCTTCTTAGTAATACTGGTAACTCCTCTTCAACATTCCTTAAAGGACCAGGGATTATAGGTATGTGTTATCATGTGCAGCACTGGGTTTCTTCAAAAACTCAACTCTATGGGGCAGGTAGGTGGCACAGTGAATAGAGCACTGGCCCTGGAGTCAGGAGGACTTGAGTTCAAATCCTGCCTCGATACTTGATACACTTACTAGCCATGAGACTTTGGACAAGTCACTTAACCCCAATTGCTCTCCCACCCCCCAAAAAAAGTCAACTCCAATGTCATCTGTGGGGAAGGGAAAAGAGTAATGAACCTGAAGTCTTAGGACTTGAAATTGAATCCAGGTTCTGTCTTTCAGAGTATTTTACCTTGAATGAGTCATTTGACTTACTCAAGGTACACAAGGTATTTTTTAGCTTTGCATCAATGGTCATAAGGTAGGAGTCTATGCCCTTCTGAAGAATGTCTATATTAGGGGCAGCTAGGTAGTAGAGTACTGGCCCTGGAGTCAGGAAAACCTGAGTTCAAATTCAGCCTCAGACACTTGACACACCTACTAGTTGTGTGACCTTGGGTGAATCACTTAACCCCAATTGCCTTGCCTTCCCCCTTCCATATATATATATATATATAAAGACTGTCTGTATATCTTGAAGTTATTTCTTATTTTTATGAATTTGTTATATATAAATATATTATATACTTTCATATTATATATTTTATAATATATAAATATATTTCATATTATATACATATATTTATTGTTTTGTTATATTTTTGTATCTTATTTTTTTCTCAAATAAAATGTAAGCTCCTTGAGAGAGTGCTGTTTTTGTTCTTGTTTTTATATTACTACTAGCAACTAGCCCAATGGCTGGTACAGAGTAAGTACTTAATAAAATATACATTAAATAAAGGAATTGTGTTTATCATCCAAAGACTTGCCTATAAAGTGAGAGAAATACATCAATAGAAATTTGACTGCCTAGAAATAAATTATTACAGTATTTATCATGAGAGTAGGTTGTTTAATTACAAAGAGACTGTGATCCATGTGATTGGGAAGTGTCCAACCTAAAGAACTTATGGATATTTGAAAATGACTAAGAAATAGTCAACGCTTTACTATATAGTTGGACCTATATAAAAATAACATTATGTGAATTGGAAATTTCACAAACCTACTAATGTTGCTTTAGATAGTTGACTTGATTGATCTCCTCTCATTAAATTTTACTTATTAAGCAGCTATTAAGTTCCAGACACCGTGATAAGCAATGGGATACAAAGAAAGCTGTCCCTGCTCTGGAGGAACACAGGGTTTAATTTTTTATCTTGCATATTTCTATGCTGGCTCATTATATCACAGGACCAGCAACTTTTGGAAACTGTTGCCCATAGTTCTGTTATTTGCTGGATTCTGCTTTGCATTTGTAAAGGGGGTATGGTAGATTACTACTTCTGGAGAGAAGCAGAAAGCATTTATCTGATGCAAGTGCTTATTTTTTTAAATAAAAAATAGATTTATTACAATTCACATCTAGTACAACTTAGAAGTCTACATTCTTCATATCTAAATTATTAAAAACAAACAAAAAATAGCTTACAAAGTTAGAGGCTCTTCTTGTCCAAATAGATCCAAAAGAGGTCAGAAAATGCTTTTTGTTTTTAAATTAAAATTATTGATCACCTCCTCTTTGTCTGAAATTTCTAGATTTTCCATTATCAAATCTTCTCTTTTTGAAGATGGGGGCTACTCCTTCTTCCACATCTTAGAGAGAAGTGACTGTTTTTTCTTTAAATGTCACTTTCGGGTCCTCACTCATATCAGCAACTGGAGTTCCTATGTATTCATCCTCTGTACTTGGAAGTTCCAAATCTGTCTTCTCATAGGGATTATCTTCTTGCTTAATTTCTTTCCACTCCCCATAAGGGTTTTTTTTTTTTTTTGGTTTTTAGGAGATCTGGGTTTTTCTTCTAATGGACCTGATGAGTCTTGGTCCTGATCGCCATCATCTTTCTTTGATTCAGTTTCAGTTTCTTCAGCATGATCATTTTTAGTTCTTTTCCTAAACTTTATTTTTGGCTTTTGTACTTCTGTAGAGCTCTATGATTTTTCCTCCTCCTCTTCTTCCATTTCTTGTATTTCACTGGAATCACTATCTGAATCAGATGACTTTGATTTAGCTGGGGCATCAAGTGCTTCAGTACTGTTACTAGAAAGGGGCTCTCCAACTTGTGGAACAAAATCCTCAGGCTTCTCCCATTTGGATTCACCTGTTTCTGTATTATAATAATAAGTGTAACATCTTCACTTAAACCTTTTATCCAAAGAGGCATTACTGCTTTCTTACTAAATTTTCCTTGTAATTCTTCAGGTTTCTCCCACTGAGATACTCCTGTGATGGTATTATAATAGTAATGGTAACCCTCTGAAGACATGCCTTCTACCCATTTGGAAGCTCTTACGGAATCTATATTGGAAAGGTCTTTTTTCCTCTTTTTCTTTTCCTTCTTCTGATTTGCTACTGAGACAGGTGGGGCCATGCTGGTTACTTGTGGTGTGCTAGATTCTGTAACATCTGAACTGATTCCAAGCCTTTTCAAATCCTCTTGGTGTGCTTTAAGGGCAGCTGCCTCCATTGCTGCAAACTCCTTTGATGCTTTTTCTTCTTCTTTTGCCTTTTCCAGGCTTTTCTGTTTAATCTCACTGATTCTTTTGGCCACATTTTCTTTGTGGTTCTTATCCTGTTCATGAAATTCAACACTAGGCCTATTGTCTGCTATCCAGCACTTGCAATAATCACAGAATTTCTTTGGTTGTGATTTCCAGTAGTCAGCCATGGTGGCTGCAGCGGCTCCAGCTCCGCCCTCAGGCTCTTGGGGTGGTCAGCACACGCGGGGTTCACGGGGCCTTGCCCTCCTCAAGGCCCCAGGCAGCCCTGGGGTAGCCGCCACACTCGGGACCGGCATCCCACAGTCCCTGATGCAAGTGCTTATTGCTAAAGATCAATGATTTAATGAAAAAGTGTTTGTTAAATGCTTACTTACATGCAAAGCACTATGTTAAGTATAGGTGATAAAAATAGAAAAGTAAATGCAATCCTTGCTTTCCAGGAGATTGTATTCTATGGGTAAGATAACATACAGACAAAGTTTCAATTATTAAGTCAGATGGAAAATTCCATGCTCCCTAGGGTATAGTTATAAAGCAGGTTATAATGGAAATGACATTAAAGAAGATACATTGTGACCTGTTTTCTAACTCCACCCTAGGGAATATGCCTCTGATATTGAGTCATTTGACAGTCCTAAGGATTTTGATTGTATCTCTTAAAGTAAGGATAAGGAAAGTTTAGTAGCCACCAGACCACAAGCTGTCTTTAGTAGTCATGTCACAGATTTTGACTTCGGTCTATACTACTATTCTCCATATTTGAGAATAGATTCACTGACAATGGTCACTCTCTCTCTGTATGAATGTGTACAAAAAGGGCAATGTGACCAGCAATCCTTTTCACACTCAGTCACATATCAAAGCTTTTCTTTGGCTTGTGATTGTAGCCTATTTGTAGCAATGAAGTAAACCTCATTGGAATTCTTTACAGGAAATAGAACAAGTGAGATCTTCATTCTGAGTCCTCCCCGAATGTTGGTAATTTTGTAAATTACACATTCTACTTGCATGCATTAGTCACTATTTGTGAATGTCAATGAGAGAATGAATTTCTCTCTCAATACTATGTATTCTTTGCCTCATATTTCAAATACCTGCTCCATTATGACATATTTTTCAAAGGCATTCCCCCCCTATATTTTATGCTAAATATGTACCATGAAGGTCCATATAGAAATGAAATGGAAATCAGAATTATCTCAGAATAGATGATGGGCCTGTAGAAAGAAGCATAATTTCTTTTCCTTTCGACTTAGTGAGATTAAGGTCACATCACAGTATGTCAAAATGCATAAACCTTCATAATCTTCATCAGATTTACTGCTTACCACACAGGGCTCTGTAAATCTTTGTAACTCTCACGTAAACAGCTGGCAGTAAGACAGAAAATATTAAGAATTTTGAGGGAAAGGAATACTTACCTTCCTTTTAAAATAGCTTGCTTACTGGATGGATTTGGTAGACTTCAAGGGAAATACGTCAACTAATCTCATCTTTTCTGATGCAGTCATTTAATATACCATTTTAGGTGGGAAATTTTAGCAAACCAAAGATAAGGTTCTGTAGTTAAAAAAATCCATCAGGCATTTTTGCCACTTTTAAAACCATATTAACTTAATATCCTTCTTTAACAGATTTTATTATGACAGCTGTATGCTGAGAAAGTAGGTGAAGATAGAAGAAAATATTAGACTTGATCTTCAAAAAAATATTCATTTCATTTCATTTCATTCCTCGTATTCAAGGGTCAGCAAACAATGTGCTTGGCGTTAGTATTTGTTAAATAGGAAAAGGTGTCTTGCCCCCTCTAATGCTTTCATTTGTAACATTTCAGTCTGTCAGTGGGGTCTGTGTTGACTGAAAACAAGTGCTGGAATATATGAAATTCTTTTTTGTTTTTGCTTTTAGGAGGAGAAAGGCAGGTGAATTGTCCAAGGTCACATAGCTAGTAAGTGTTAAGTGTCTGATGCTGAATTTGAACTCAGGTCTTCTTGACTCCAAGGCCGGTGCTCTATTCACTGCACCACCTAGCTGCCCCTGGAATATATGAAATTCTTAACTAAAATTCTAGGAGATTTGATCTTGCTCTTGAAAGGAATAACCCATTTTTTTGCCTTGAGACCCTGAGACATGAAATCCTTCCAGAATCAATTTTTTCTCATGTTGTGATCCATGTAATAAAAACGGTCTGACTACACGATTCTTCAAGTACCTCAACTCCAAGGATCTTCCTTTACCTAATCAGCCTCATACCAGCATGACTACAACCTAGACCTTACCATCTTTTTAATAGTCTTTTTTCCCTTCTGTAGAGTTTTGACATTGTGTTCCTTAATTTCATCTTACATTCTTATGCTCAACCAACTCTTTGCTTCCCTTGATTCAGGCTTTGTTTTCAAGTCCATCTGCAGTGAGGCCCTCCCTCCATCTACACCCCCCCCCCATATCCCTGTCAGCTTTTGCTTTATTTTGACCTTTATACCCAAAGTTCTCCTCCTGGAGATACCATGTTAATGTTTAGTTAGCTACTTTTCTAGACTTCCAGGGTTCCCCCTGAGCTTTTGCTGTTCCTGACTTCAGAATCCTCTTCCTTGGATAATTCATCTACATGATTCCTGGCCAATTGCTGAGAGTAGATGGACAAAATCACAAATCAAACTGATTTGACACACTACAGACTCTTTGTACATGACAACTTGAAAAAGCAACATGACAGTGGAAAAAGATCTGGTCTGGGAATCAGGAAGATCTGCATTCAAGTCCCGACTTTGACACATATTGCCTGTGTGACCCTGGCACTTAACCTCTCCATTCTTTAGGACTATAATACATGAATTAGTGAGGGAATTTTTTCACCAGGAGCTACATATATCCATGAAAAAACAAGTCCAATCCTAAACAAGTCAAGCCCTTAGCTGGGACCTTAAGGTTTATTGCTGACATTTTATTCTACCTTTATCTCTGGCTTTTCTACATTTTTTTAACCTCTCAAACCTAATGAATTATCATGTCTTTTTAACATTTCTTCTCTGTATCACCTCCTCCATCTAACACCTCATTTCTATTTCTATTGTCTGGTACAGACTATCACTCCCACCCAAATGGACTATTTCAATAGCTATCTTTCAATTTTCACTGTCTGTCAACTTGCTCTGGGAAGCCTTTTTATCTTTCCTAAGAGAATACTTCTTTTAAATGTTAAGACCAATTTATGGTTCAAGGTAATACCTAAGTATTTGAATCTCTACTTATTGATGTAAGGGTAATTGATGTATCAAGCTAGGGTTATTAATATCATTGCTCTTTGGTATCACATCTGTCATTATTGACTCTTTTCTACTGACTCTAAATGTAGCCATTATTTTAGAATTTGCTTTCCTAAATAGAAGACATTCTTGTATTAAGTATGATGTGTTGTAATTCTTTTATATTTCATGTTGATAGGTATCTTTAAAGCATAATGACCTACAGCCTCATAAGTTTGTATGCTAAAGCTTCAAAAGATTTTTTCCCCCCATTTTGTGTAATTTCCATAAAGGTTTTCATTTCTACTCCTTCTGCCCAACCCAAACTCTAAGACAACAGTAGTTTCTGTCCAGGTCCCTCTCAAAATGTTTATTGTTATCAGAACTGAGCCACTATATATTGTGAAAGACTGACTATATTTCCCTCCATCCTATCTGCCCCCCACTTGTTCTATTTTCTACTTGACCCTGTCCTTTTTCAAAAATGTGTACTTATATAACTCCCCTCCCCTCCAATATGCCCTTATATCATCCCCCCTCTCATCCCCTTCCCCCTACTTTCCTGTAGGGTAAGATACCCAATTTAGTATATATGTTATTCCTACTGTAAGCCAAATTCAATGAGAGTCAGGTTGAGCCATTCGCTTTTGCCTTCCTGTTCTTCCCCTCCATTGTAACAGTTTTACCTTGCCTCTTTTATATAAGATAATTTACCCTATTTTGTCTCTCTATCTCCTCTCTTTATATTCCTCTCTCACCTCTTAATATTATTTTTTAAATATCATCCCTTCCTATTCAATTGATCCTGCACCCTCTGTCTATGTATACTTGTACGCATATATACACACACTCACATATGTATTCATATGCACATATACTTCCTATATAGAGTTATGTATGTGTGTGCATACACACACATTCATATTCCCTTCAACTATTCTCATACTGAGAAAAGTTTCATAAGTTACAATTATTGGTTTTTTTCATGTAGGCATGTAAATAGTTCAACTTTTATAAGTTCATTATGATTTCTTTTCCCCATTTACCTTCTCATGCTTCTTAAATTTGAATGTAAAATTTTCTGTTCAACTATGGTTTTTTCATCAAGAATGTTTGAAAATCCTCTATTTCATTGAATGACCATATTTTCCCCTGAAACATTATACTCAGTTTTGCTGGGTAGGTGATTCTTGGTTTTAATCCTAGCTCCTTTAACTTCTGAAATGTCATATTCCAAGCCTTTCGATTCCTTAATGTAGAAGCTGCTAGATCTTGTGTTATCCTAATTGCGTTTCCACAGTATTCAAATTGGTTCTTCTTGGCTGCTTGTAATATTTTCTCCTTGATCTGGGAACTCTGGAACCTGGCTATAATATCCCTAGGAGTTTTCTTTTTGGGGTCTTTTTCAAGAGATGATCAGTGAATTCTTTCAATTTCTATTTTGTCCTCTGGTTCTAAAATATCAGGGAAATTTTCCTAGAGAATTTCTTGAAGGATAATTTCTAGGTTCTCTTTTTGAACATGGCTTCCAGGTAGTCCAATAATTTTTAAAGTATCTCTCCTGGATCTATTTTCTAGGTCAGTGGTTTTTCCAATGATATAATTCACATTGCCTTCTATTTTTTCATTTGTTTGGATCTGTTTAATAGTTTCTTGATTTCTCATGAAGTCACTAGCTTCCATTTGCTCGAATCTAATTCTGAAGGAATGATTCTCTTCAGTGAGCTTTTGAGATTCTTTTTCCATCTGGCAAATTCAGCTTTTAAAGTCATTCTTCTCCTCATTGGCTTTTTGGGTCTCTTTTTCCATTTCTGTTAATTTATTTTTTAAGGTATTATTTTCTTCAAGTCAGGTTGTTCACTCTCTTTTCATGATTTTCTTGCATCTTTTCCATTTTTCCTCTACTTCTCTTACTCCTCCATGGCCTATAACCAATTCATATTTTTCTTGGAGGCTTTTGATGCAAGAGCTCAGACTTCATTGTCTTCTTCCTGCTCCATGCCTTGATCCTTTTTGTTCCCAAAAAAGGACTCTATTGTCTGTTTGTTCTTCCTGTGCTTACTCATATTGGCATCCAATTATTTGATTCTTGAGCTCTTTGCCATGGTAGAATTCTGCCTCCAAAATGGAGAGAGCTATGTCCTAAATCACTGGGGTTTTTGCAGCTGCTGGGGCTATTACATGGGCACCCACACATGTTCTGGCTCACTGGTCACACACCCCAGGACCACCACCCAGGCCTTGATCCAGATCAAAGCAGGTCAAAGCAAGAACGATTTCCCTCTGAATGGTTCCCCTGCAATCTGCAGGCCAGGAGCATCGGAAGCAACCATGGGGCCCGCACTTCTGCCTCTTCTTGTTGGGGGGGAGGTAGCACCTAGACCTCAGTCCCCCTGTTTGAATGAAGTTCCACACAGTCTTTTTACTTTATCATTAGCATTTGTGGATTGACAAGTCTGGAAAATGCTACAGCTGCTGGTGATTTACTCTTGTGAAATTTTCTCCATCTGGTGCTGCAGGTCAGGGCCACTCTGGGTCTAAAACTGCAGGCTCACTTGGCTTGGGATCTGTTCCCAACACGCTGCAATGGACCCTTCCTGCTGGCCTGCCAGGCTTCCTTCAGTGAGAGATTTGTTTCTCTCTGTCACTTTGTGGGTTCTGTAGCTCTAAAGTTTGAGTCATTTTTTTTTTCAGGTATTGGAGGAGGTGGAAGCATGAGAGCTGTGTGGAAGTCCTGTTTCTACTCCACAATCTTGGCTCAATTCCCATCTTTTGTTTTCTTTACAAGAAAAGAAAAAAAAAACTATCCAAGAGTTCAGGTTCAAGTTACCAGGTCAATAAGTACTATTAAATCTTTAGTAACTCCAAAAGAGTAGAAGCATCACTGTTTAATATTGACATCAGGTCTTTCTTTTTATAAACAGAAGTAATCCAACTTCAAAAAAATTGCTACCAAATAATTAACCTGCAAAACACAAACTCATATGTAGTATATGTGCTGTGAGTCTTTAGATGGTGTTTATCTTATTATATTCATATTTGATCAACTTTTTGCCATTTGCGGAGGGAAATTTTGTTTTGGAAATAATTAATTGGCAAAACACATAAGTAGTTGCTTTTTCTATATTGCAACTACACAAAAAATAACAAAGAAAGGAAATCTGTACTAGTTATAGAGTAATTACAGCTAATCCACAAGATATAAAACTATTTCCTCACATAAAGTAAAACTTCATGAATATTTAGAGCTCCTAATCAGCATTCAAACACCAACTTGTTTGTTACACATGTAGAATGAAATGAGTTCAAACAAACTTACAAAAGTATAACAAAAGTTCCCATTATGGGCATCTGCCATACCTATGAGCTATCCTTAATGCCTCTGATCTGCCAAGACATAAGAAACACTGATTCTGGTTGACTCCAAGATAACTACTAGAAGTGTGTGTGTGTGTGTGTGTGTGTGTGTGTGTGTGTGTGTGTGTGTTTGGGGGGTGAGGATATGGACAGTATAGGAAATATGAGCAGTGCTCAGACTTAAGGGAAATAAGGTAGGAGTGTTGGGCATGAGAGGGAAAGAAATGGAAATACAAAAGGGCTAATCTCTTTCCCCAAGGAGTTTATTCAGGTTAAGGAGTTTTTCTGGATAAATCCCAAATGGTCCAACTCCTAGAGGTTATAGAAAGCTAGCAGCCCCACCTCAAGGGTCTGTGAAACTTTGAAAGAAGAAAACCCAAAATGTAAGGAACCTAGACATTATAGGAAACAGCATGGAAAGATTAAAAAGACAATAACATGTTTAAGAGAGAAAGTCTAAAGAAAAAGAGTTGACCAACAGATAAACCAGCAGAGAAGATAATAGAAAATGAAGGGGAAAATATCAAAGATAAATTAAAGCATAATATAATGGAACACAAAATAAATTACTTGATAAAAGAAAACTATCTTATGGTCTTCCCAAAGATCATAGAACAACAAAATATTCTAGAATGGTTCAAAAGAGAAATAGAATTCATAAAAGAAGAAATGAGCAATTAATTTAGTGGAAAGACAAGAGTTTTGAATTCACAATTAAAAAGAAAATAAAATTTGACTTAATTTGAAGGTGTTTTTCTAAACTCACTTCTGAAGGACGGAAAATAACAGAATATTGCAGGAAGGAAAGAAAAATGGAGTTGCTGAGCTTAGTTGCAATGTCAGTTTTGGGGTTTTCTAGCTAGGTAACCTTGGACAAATCTTTAAACTTCTCTGGGACAATTTCCTGTGCTATAAATGGGCAAATTTCACTTCATAGTGTAACTGAAACTTGGTGGGATGAAAGCCATGACTTGGCTATGGCTCTATGTGGTTATACTTGGTAAAAGGGAAAAGGATAGGGGTAGATTTGTATATTAAAATATATATAATCATGTGAGGAAATACAGGAAGCAGAGGGCAGAAGCCTGATTGAACGTATTTGCGGGAAAGATAATGAAACAAGAAACACAAGTGATGCCATGATTGGAATACTCTTAAGAGCCCTTGCATGTGGTTCATCCTTCATTTTGGAAGAGGACTATGACATCAGGGAGATGATGACATGACTTACAATTGACTTTAATCTGAGTGAGGGAGGGCTGTGCAAAGTCACCAGCTTCACTTTCTCCTCCAGAACTGTCTGGGTTCAGTGGCCAGATGTTGTTCAGGATGACTGGAGATGTCCCAGGATGAAGTGAGAGATCTTGGTCCTTTTAAACTAATGTCTTTTCAGGTTCTCACCTTGAGTGAAGCCACACCCATTCAGTGAATAGATCAGTAAGTCAAGGGATGGCCCCTTTAATTAAAAAACAAAATTTAAACTGGGAGGGGAAGACCCTCTGGGTTCCAGGCCAAAAGAGAAACAATTACTACTTATATTCATTTTGACTGGAGGGCCCAAAAAATAACCATTGAGTGGTGCTTGGGCTGGGACCTATTGTCGAATCCATTAGAACCAGTGTAAAATGGGCTTTAAGGCTTGGTCTTTGAGAAAGAAATCTAGCCAGAAAACCCCAAATTAACTAGGTAACTTTCAGTCATCAAAATTTGCCTTCTTTTGGACAGAAAACCTTCATGTAAGGGGAGAGGAGAGAATAAGTGAGGAGAGGAGAGGAGAGAAGAGAAGATGAGTTGGGTTAACCAATTAGCTAAGTAGATCTCCATTCAGGCAGCTCAGGCTGCTCATAGGTTGTGGTTTGTCCTTCATTCTGGAAGAGGACCATGGTATCAGGGGGATGATGACATGACTTGCAATTGACTTTGATTTGAGTGAGGGATGGCTGTACAAAGTCACTTACTCCTCCAGAGCCATCTAGGTCTAGTGGTCAGATATCGATCCAGACAACTGGAGATGGTCCAAAAGAGCACCTGCATAGAAAGAGGAAAATAGATGAGGAGTTTGGAAAACAGATCAGAAGCCTGGCACCAAGACATAATAGGTTAGAGAATAGGAACTTCATTCATCTAATCATGTTTGAACTTTCTGTCTCTCTTTCTCTTGTGGTTTATCTCTCCAACACACACACACACAGACACATATACACACAGCATCACTGTAGAAATGCACTTTTTGCATTGGTGAAAAGTTCATCTTTTAAAAGGATGATGATGGACCCTCCCCTAACCCCCCCCCCCCCCCCCCGCCATGAGAAAGTCTATTCTGGATCTGTGAATCTGATACTTTCTAACAGGGAGGAACTGGTTTTTGGAATAGAAATGATGGAAACCTTGGCAAAAAGTGATAATACCATCTTAGAGTGTGTCATGGAGAAGAAAAGGAAATCTGGGCATAGTTTGACATATACTATAAATTTTAGGAAAGCAATTACAAATATTCAGAAAAAAAGATAAGTAGGATCTCAGACTAATGTGCTTCAGGGAAAGTCAGTGCAGGAGGGATCAAAGATTCTCAAAAATGAAATTCTAAAGACACAAAGAGAAATGATTCCAATGAGCAGGGAAGATGGATTTGTTTAGAAAGAATGATTTTGGTGGACCAGAAATTCACCAACCAATTTACATTTTAAAAAGAATATACAGAAGATGGAAGAGAAATCAGGTAACAGAAGATGAACATAGTGGTATGGCTAAGTCCTGTAAAAATATCAGGAATGCTAACATTTAGAAAGATCTGAATCTGGCAAGGAAAGCTAAGGATGGCAAGTTTCTTTGAAGCTAGATAAGGGGAAGCTGTATAAAGACAACTAGATGGCATACTGAATAGAGTTCCATGTCTAGAGTTGGGAAGACCTGACTCAAATCCAGCCTTAGACACTTACTAGCTGTGTGACCTTGAGCAAATGACTTAACCCTATGTAATGGGAATGCAAATTTGGAAGATCTTCCCTGCCCCTAGGCTAAAGTGCACCTGAAGCCTGGGGTGGGAGGCTTGTTTTTCAGTAGATACTTTTTGATTGGCCAGTGGGTCCAAAAGGTTGTTACATTCTCTGAGCCAGGAGGCTATATAAGCCCTGATGTGTAGCTTTGTTTTGGGGGCTCACTTTGAGAAGTGTTCTATGATTTGATCTGTATTCTGGGAAGCCGTTGTCCAGGGCCCCCCCGGCTTTGAACCCAGATGTGGAAACCCAGATGTTGACTGGGTATGGATGTAATGGTTGGACAGTTTGGAAATCTGTCTACTTGATCTGTTTCTGTCTTGATAATTCTGCCTGTATACTTTGAAGTTCGGGGTGCTGACCTTTTCCCCTGAACAAGGTAAACGATATATGTCTGACTGATTAAAGTAAGCTTGTTAACCCATTTTGAGTTGCTTTCCTTTAACAAAGCAGATCCAAGAACCTGTGGTGGCAGCAAACCCTGAGGACGCGCTTGGGGTGCTTGCTGCTACACCCTATTTGCCTCAGTTTCCTCATTGTAAAATAAACTGGAGAAGAAATGGAAAACAACTGCAGTATCTTTGCTAAGAAAGCCTAAAACGGGGTCAGAAAATGTTAAACACAACTGAAATGACTGAGGGAGAAAAAGAAAAAAGAAAAACTGAAGGGATAGGATCTTTGTTGGGGTGGATGAGATGATGATAACTGATAAAACATTGGGGAGTACTGCTCAATTTTAACCTGACTTCCATTTTCTTGGTGAAAGAGAATTCTCTTTATTCTAGAAATAATTGAGTATGAAGTAAACTAGGAAGTGGAAATCAGAAATAAATGGGAAGAGCACTTTTTAGGTACTCTTGATGAATTTAAGTGACCTGACCCAGATGAACTATATCCTTAGATCTAGAAAGAAGTGATAGAGGTTAATCATTGAACCATTGTAAAAGGTATTTTAAAGACTATGGGGGGGGGGGGAAGAGAGGCATTGCATGATAGAAGATGGGCATATGTAACAATTTTCCAAGAGGATAAGAACAGAGTCTGCAAATCAAATTCTAATGAACTTGACTTTGATTCCTTGGAAAATTATTTGAACAGCTTATTAAAACATGATTGAAACTGATAAATGGTCAAAGGATATGAACAGGTAGTTTTCAGAGGAAGAAATTAAAGCTATCTATAGTCATATGAGAGCATGCTCTAAATTACTATTGATTAGAGAGATGCAAATCAAAACAACTCTGAGGTACCACATCACACCTATCAGATTGGTTAACATGGCAAAAAAGGAAAATGATAAATGTTGGAGAAGATGTGGGAAAGTTGGAACACTCGTTTTTTGTTAGTGGAGTTGTGAGCTGCTTCAACCATTCTGGAGAGCAATTTGGAACTATGCCCAAAGGGATATAAAATGTGCATACCACTTCTAGGACTGTATTCCTAAGATATTGTAAAAATGGGAAAAACACCCACATGTACAAAAATATTTGTAGCAGCTCTTTTTGTGGTGGCCAAGAACTGGAAATTAAAGGGATGCCCATCAATGGCTAAACATGTTGTGGTATATGAATATAATGGAGTATCATTGTGCTATAAGAAATGATGAACAGGTGGATTTCAGAGAAACTTGGAATGATTTATATAAACTGATGCTGAGTGAGGGGAGCAGAACCAGAAGAACATTGTCAGAATGCAGAATGAAGCAGACTATTTTCTTTTTTGTTTTGTTTTTTCTTTCTCATGGTTTTTCCCATTCATTATAATTCTTCTGTGCATCATGACTAATGTGAAAATATGTTTAATAGGAATGTATGTGTAGAGGCCATATCAGATTGCAAGCTGTCTTGGGGAAGGATGGGGAGAAAATTTTAAACTTATGGAAGTGAATGTTGAAAACTAAAAATAAATGATTTAATAACTACAGGAAAAAAAGATGATTGCTAAACATCTAGAAAGGGAAGTACTGAATACATGTCTTCTTAAAGATTCAACACATCTTCTTAAAGGCTAGGTCATCACAATGCAATCAAGATTAAAAGAAAAGCAGAAAGATGGGAAATAATTTTTACAGATATTGTTTTTATAAAGGCCTCATTTCTCCACTATATAGAGAACTAAGTCAAATTTGAATGACTACAAGTCATTGCTCAATGGATAAATGGTCAAATGATATGAACAGGCAGTTTTCAGACAAAGAAATTAAAACTATCTATAGTTATATGGAAAAATGCTCTAAATTACTATTGATTAGAGAAATGCAAATTAAAACAGCTCTGAGGAGTTGTTTTTGATTGACTAATCTAATCGATTGACTAATACAACAGAAAAGGAAAATGATAAATGTTGGAGAAGATGTGGGAGAATCGGGACATTAATGCATTGCTGGTGGAGTTGTGAACTGATCCAACCATTCTGGAGAGCAATTTGAAATTATGCCCAAAGGGCTATAAAATTATGCTTACTCTTTTTTTCTAGCAATACCACTACTAAGTCTGTATTCCAAAGATACCATAAAAAAGAGAAAACAACCTACATGTACAAAATTATTTATAGCAGCTCTTTTTATGGTGGCAAAGAATTAGAAAATCAAGGAATACCCATCAACTGGGGAATGACTGAATATGTAGTGGTATATGAATGTAATGAAATACTATTTTGCTATAAGAAATGATGAGCAGGTGGTTTTCATAAAAAAACTTGGCTTACATGAACTGATGCTGAATAAAGTGAGAACCAGAACACTGTACACAGTAACAGTTACAGTGATCAACTATGATAGACTCAGATCCTCTCAGCAATACAATGATACAAGACAATTCCAAAAGACTCACAATGGAAAATGTTATCCACATCCAGAAAATGAACTATGGAATCTGAATGCAAAATGAAGCATATTATTTTAACTTTTTTTTTTCTTGGAGTTTTCCCCTTTTGTTCTGATTCTTCTTTCACAGCATGACTAATATGGAAATGTGCTTAACATGATTGCACATGTATAGCCTAGATCAGATTGCATGCTCTTGAGGAGGGAGGAGAAGAGACAGAGGAAGAAAAATGTGAAACTCAAAATCTTATAAAAACGAGTGGTGAAAACTATTTTTACATGTAATTAAAAATACTGTTCACACAAAAGAATGGATTTCTTAATGGATTATTAAAATAATAAAGCAGGAGAATAATATAGATATAATTTACCTAGATTTTAGCAAAACTTTCGATAAAATATCTCGTGTTATTTTGGTGGAGATGTTGGAGAAGTATGAATTAAATGGTAATACAATCAGATGGAATGAGTTAATGGTTCAATGTGAAAATTGCAAGAATTCTCCAATGGAGTACTCCAGGAATATGTTGTTGGCCCTGTGCTGTTTATCATTTTTTTCCCCCAGTGGCTTAGATAAAGATATGGATGGTAGTCTCATCAAATATGACCCAAAGCTAAGAGGAATAGCTCTCACACTGGATGATACAGTCAGGATCCCTAGTAATCTTGACATATCGGAGTTTGGGGCCAATTCTAATAAGATGAAATTCCATAGGAATTAACGTAAAGTCTTGTTCTTGAACACAAAAATATGAAGCTCATGAATGTAAGATAGAAGAGGCATTGATAACAACTGTTCTAAAGAACATCTTGGGGGCTTTAGTGGACTTAATATGAGGGTGATGTGATAGCCAAAAAAGCTAATGCAATCTTAGGCTGTATTAGTAGGGCCATATCTTTCAATAACAGTCAGGTGATAACCCACTATACTCTACTCCTTTCAGATCTTATCTGGAAAATGTGTTCAGTTCTGAGTTCCATACATTAAGAGGGTCACTGATAAACTTGAAAGAGTCCAAAGGAAGGCACCTAGGATGGTGATGGGCTGTGAGGCCATGTTATATGAAGATTAGTTGAAGAAAATTTGCCTAGTTAGTCTGGAGAAGAGATAACTCAGGATATTTACCTTATCACATGAACATGTGATTAAACTTGTTTTGTGTAGGCCCAGATGGTAGTTCAAGGAATAATATATAGAAATTGCAAAGAGGCAAATTTAGGCTTAAAGGCAAATACATTTTCTTAATAATTTTATCTATACCAAAATGGAATAGTCTGCCACGAGAGCTGCTGACAATTAATAAAACAATAAATCAAGCCCTGATTTGTAGCATTTGTTGATTTCTGTGGTGTATATGCTCACTCTGAAAATTTAACAATATCTCTTTGGAGTAAGTACCAGCTGGCTCTAGCACACCCCTGGTTGCAATTCTCCTTCAATATAAATTTTCCATATGCTCCCATTGATGAGTATGTCCAAATGCTTCTTTCTCCTCAAATGTGACCTAAAGCAAATGAAAGTGAAATTGAGAAATATTTAACAAAATAAATTAAAATGTAATAAAATATAAGTAATGTTAATAGGTGATTTTCTAAGTCAATATGTATGCACAAGGATCCTTATTTATGATTCAGAGACCCAAATCTTTTTGAGTTTAAAACCACTGGTATAGAAGTTGCCAAACTTTCTTTGTTCACTGTGATCTTAGTTTTTCAGTAATGTTTTCATGATGACCCTAGGTATTAATAGTGATAATAATAACACTTAGCCATTCCATTTATTAAATGGATATAAACAACTTTGTAAGTATGTCCTAACAATTTAGTAGCTATTTAAAAAATAGTACACATAAATGGAAAGAAAAAAAAATTTTTATTTCATTCTTAAATAATTGTGATTATGTATTATTGGCATGTGTGTGCCTATTGGGCATGGCATAACTTGTCAAAACTTGAAATGTGATAGTACACTACCATCCTTTTTTCTGGTTTCACATTGATTTTTGTGCACTGTAATTTTTTTTTTTATCACAGAAACCTCTGAAAACTCTTGTTAAGAAAGATGTGACACCACAAAAGAGAAAGTTTGAAAAGATGCTGCCATGTACAAAAGAAGTAAGCAAAAGCATTTCTCAAAAATGTGAGAATATCATTGAAAAGGAGATAGTTGATCTAATTTCAAACTAAGCCACATCTAGCTAGTAGTTCTCTCTGAATTTGACAGGTGTTGAGTGTTAGCGCATTTCCCTTGAAAATTTAAATTATTCTGCAGTATTCCATGAGTTTAAATCCCTCTTCTATGTCCTTCTTCTTCCCTCCCTATAAGAAAGCTATCCCTTACAATATTTTTTAAGAGGAAGAGGAAAAAAAATCAGCAAAGGTAATTGGCACATTGAAAAGTCTGATGTTTGTGGACAACTTTTTTTTTTTCTTGGTGGGGGCAAGGCAGGGCAATTGGGGTTAAGTGACTTGCCCAAGGTCACACATCTAGTAAGTGTCTGAGGCTGGATTTGAACTCAGGTCCACCTGACTCCAGGGCCATTGCACCACCTAGCCACCCCAGTGGACCACCTTTCTAAGAAAGAAGAGGAGTCTTCTTATATCTCTTCTTTGAGGCCAACCGTAATCTTTGTGATTTCACAACATTTAGTTTTGATTGTATTGTGGTTGTTCTTTCCATTAACATAACTGTTAATGGATAATCACCTTCTCTGCTTTTGCCATCTGCACGGTGTCTAAGTCAATTCCTGGCCTACCACAGTAGGTAAGTATTGGAATCTTAAGGAAAGGGCCTGGTGGTAAAGCCAATACCTTACTGATTTTTTTTTTTTTTCTGAGAGGTGAGAACATGTCCAAAGGAAAGTGCACTCCCCTTCATCCTCCATCTTCTTATGCTTGGAAGGAAGACTGGTTTAACTAAGGGCTATGATGTCAATTCTGTGTTGACCATTTCACATGCTGCTCTTTTATTCATACTGCTCTATGACCTCTTGGTTATAATTCAGGTTTAGATGGTTTTGATTAATCATCATACTTCCTTCTCCTGCTCCTGCTAAGTTCCTAGTAACTGTGATGTCATCTTCCTCTCCTCACTTCAACAGCTGGAACAATTCAGTGATACCAAGATAACAATAGAAGAGAAAACATACAGGCTCTGGAATATAGCCTGAGCCCCTCAAGGCCTATGGCCTCGGATTTGAAAGAAAGTACCAACTTTTTCTAAATTTATGGAGATGACCAGTTTTCTTGATCTGATTGTATGGTTACAAACAAGGAGAAATGTAAAAATAAAGAAATTACCTAATAATTTGTAGAATACTTCATGGCTAACAAAGTAGACACATTTATGATAGAATATAGTATAGAAAACAGGTACTTACTGTAATATATACACTGTGTAGCATATTACATGTGTACATACATTATATAAATATATACATACAAACATATATCTATATCTATCTATATCATGTGCATGTGTGTGTGTGTGTGTGTGTGTATTGTGATTGATTCTGAACACATTGTCTCAGAGCAAGGTTACATGTCTCTGCAAGGGTTTTAGGGTACTACTGATGAATCAGGGGTAATTTTCTAATTCTTTTGGCTTGGGCCTCAATTTTTATGTGTTTTCCTCACTCTTAACCAACAATGATTAGTTCCCCAGTTCCGTTTGAACCAACATCCACTAGCATTTGCAAAAGGGTATTTGTTCCATATATATAACAAGAAATACAAAATTTCCCTTCTAACCCTTGGAAACACAGGCTTTCCTAAACCAACTTGGTTCCTGGAGAGGGTGGACTCAGACTGAACAGTTTCTATGTAGAATTATCTCCACCAAGTTGACTTCCAAACATGGTAGAGATATGGGTAAAATGAGTTTACATCTCTACTAGTGTTATACTGTGCCAGGCAGGTATACTCAGAACATTACTCTTTGCCCTTTATCTTTCATACAAGTCTTGGCATAGACTCTACCTCTCACACTTCCGGTGGCTCATTTTCTAACCTTCAAAATTCACAAGGTCAAACCCATTCTTAGTCTACTTAACTTAAAACAGGAAGAACAAATACAAAGAAGTAAAGAATAGAGGACTTCATTTACAAGTGATAGTATTGTCCTGGGGGTGGGAGTGGGGACAAGACCTCTCTCCTTATGGCATTTCTCCGACCAGACTGCAACCAGGCAGGAAAGAAACAAACTAAGAGGCAGAACCTGACTAGCATTTTTTGAATGCCCCCAAGTTTTGGCTCTGAAACCATTAATAAGCTATGTCTTCATCATATTCTTAGTAAATCAGATACAACTATAGAATAATGACAAATAACAATAGCTAGAATTTAAAGGTTGAAAAGCAAATTTTGAAGTTTGAAAAGCATTTACATTTGTTGGGCAGCTAGGTGATAGATACAATAGATAGAATGGTGGACCTGCAATAAGGAAGTCCTAGGTTCAAATATGACCTCAGACATTTACTAACTGTGTCACCCTGGGCGAATCACTTAACTCTATTTTCCTCAGCTTCCTCATCTGTAAACTCCAGTATCTCTGCCAAGAAAACCCCAAATGGGGTCACAAAGAGTTGGACACAGCTGACAAATAACTGAATAACAACTCCCTGATTCCAGTATAGCCCTCTATTGATTAAGTCATATAACTTCCTCACATGTCTGAATATGTTCCACATCAGGAAACTGGGCCCTTCCCTTCCACATTATCTTACCTTTCCAGAATCACGATCCCCAGTCTCTTCCATATTGGAGAACTGAATCAATTTAGTATGTTGTATTTTAGCACCAGCCCCTATTACTTACACATACATATGCATGTTTATATGTGTAAATATTATCCACATATATGGTCTAACATAGTCTTCATAACTACTTCCCAATATAGATAAAACAGATAATGTCTTCATTTTACAGGAAACTGAGACACCAAGATGTTGAGTAACTTTCTAAAAGACAAAATTGGTATGTATTAAATGCTAGACACAAACCAGGTCTTCAGATAATAAGTTTAGTTTGTTTTCTATTGCCCAGTACTATCCTCTTCAGCAGCTAAGGATCTCAGTTGGCTGATGGCTCTGGGTAATTGAAGCCAGAGTGATTTTGAATAGTGCCTCAATGATTCAGATAATTTTCCTAAACTTTTGTTTGTCAAAATGTGTGGAAATGTGCTCTTTATGTGTCAGTATAGAGAACAGAAAGGAGAGTTCTGGTTCTAGGCATAGGGATCTGGGGAATCTTGGGAATGTATACATCATATATTTGGAAGGCATATAGAGAACCAGGAGACACATTATGAGTAAGGGGGAGAGAAAGAGAGAGAGACAGACAGACAGAGACAGAGAGATACAGAGACACAGAGAGACAGAGGGAGACAGAGACAGAAACAGAGAGATACACACAGAGACAGAGACAGACAGAGAGAGAGAGACAGAGACACAGAGAGAGAGAGAGAGACAGAGACAGAGACAGAGACTGAGACAGAGACAGAGAGACACAGAGAAAGAGAGGCTAGAGGGACAAAGACTTAGTTACAGAACATAGTCAGAGTGGCAGGGACTGAGAACTTCCTGGGATAATTTCACCCTATCACTACTTTTCTATATTTCTTAACTGCCCATACTTTAAGGCAAAAGTTCAATCTAACTGCTGAATACCACTGGTGGTAACAGATGTGGATCTATAGAGACCCAACTGAGCAAGTGGGTTTTACTTGGTCTCTCATATACAATCAAAGCTGGGCTCTTTTTGGATGACCACAATCAACTGCCTTCATCCCCGATTACAAGCTTCCTAAGTCGGAAAGTGCCAGAAATTACACTTTGAACTTCCAAACAGTGTAAAGCTGAACAGAAGTGTATTTTTGGATCCCAAATGTGCTCTCATATCCTTCCAATTCTGCAAAAATCAAACAAGCAGGAATCTCATTATCTGTGCCTCCAGCCATCATCCCTTACAACTGGCCCTGTCTTCTCCTTTTCCTGTGAGGCTGTTCCACAACCCGGGACAGAGCTATAACTGTTTCCCACTCCACTGCCCCTCTTTCCTCCTCTGCTCCCACCCCTACCTTCACCTCCTCATGTCTCTCCCCACTGCCCTAGCAGTGAAATGCATCAATAGAGAGAACCCAAAGAATATGCCTTTGCTAACTGGAACTAAGATGAATTGTGTCAGAGTTCAGAGCACTGTTGTTGCTTTGGCTTTGAATCTCTGCACTTGGGCTCTGCCAAGGCTGGTGTCAGCTGGTGAATTATAACATTGGCAGACAGGACAGAGATAAGCAAAAAATACAATGACAGCTGCTACACAGAACTATTCTTTCTGGCCTAGTGAATACAAAAATACATTGTGTAAATAAAGACAGACAGCTTCATTATGCAATTGTCTGCTACTGTGTCACTACGAAAGAACGAACGTGTATTGATTCAAGAAACGAGATCCAGACTCTTCAGGCTAATATGTTCTTGCTTCTGGGATGCATGGTGCATTAAGAGATACAACAATAATCTGGCTTCTTAATGTTAGAGCTGGAGTGGTAGGTAAAATCAGTACAACACCTCATTTACCTTTGGGCATTTTGGGCTTAGCAGATCTAAATTTCTACTACGAAGAATTGTAGCAACTTTCTGATACTTTGGGTGAGAAACGTCAAGAAAAATAAAATAAAATGAACACCAACAAAAAAATGAAACAAAACAAAACACATAAAAAACAACTCACCAACACTGGGTCTCATTTTTTGTTTTCCATGGTGAATACATTACTGTGTGAGCTAACCCGATCATCTTGAGATGAATTAATACTTGCTGTGAATGAAGATCTAATATTTATCTATCCTTGTATAACAAAGTTGTCTTGAGAAACAGACAGGAAGATAGAAGGGAATAGAAGGCTGGCCTTGAAGACAAGGGGACAAGAGTTCAAATCTCATCTTAAATAATGATGCTTAGTGTTTCTGGCAGGCAGTTATGTGACAAGCTTTTGTTTGTTTTTGGAAGCAATGCAATTGGAGTTAGGTGACTCGGCCAGGGTCACATAGCTAGTAAGTGTTAAGACTCTGAGCTCCAATTTGAACTCAGGCTCTTTTGACTCCAGGGCCAGTGCTCTATTCACTGCACCACCAAGCTGCCCCTAGATGACAAGCTTTTAATAAGAGCTTACCATGGTCCTAACTCTTTGTTAAGCTCTAGGAATACACTGACAAACAAACATAAAGACAGTACCTTCTTTCAAGGAGCTTACATTCTTATGGGGGAAGACAACATACAAATGGGAGCTAAAAGGAGAGGGTTATCTGCATGGAGACGTGGTTTAAAGTTAGGACAATCCGAAGCAGAGGCAGGAGGGCAATGAAGGTTGGCTTTCCATGCTCCCTGCCAAATGAAGGGCCTGGAAGAACTCACCAATGAGCTGGCATTGTGGGAGGAATGTTTCAGAGTGAAAAGGCACCAGTAACTGAGAGGTGTTTCAGAGTAATGAGGAAATCAAAACGCATTGTTGAGATTCTGAGCCTCACTTTCTTCATTTGTAAAATCAGGGAATTGGACTTAATGACCTCAATGTCACTTCCAACGCTCAAGATATGAATTCCCTGTTCCTTTGGTATTTCTACTATCACAGGGCCAAACCAATCTTGAGATGTCACATTACCAATTCATTCTTGGTCCAATCTTTCTTTCCTTTTTAATGAAATGAAAATATGACATCCTTTTCCTCAACAAAATAAAAAAAAATCTGCCTCATTTGTGTTTTATTTTTCTGGGGCATTGCGTGAAACCATTTAAGTTATGGAAGCATGTCTCATACTCCAAAGGATCTGTCATATAATGGAGAGGTCAGTAAACTATAGTCCCAAGGTCAAATCCAGACCATTTGCACATTCATGGAATAGGCATGACTTTGTATTAGTACACACAGAGATGCACAGACACACACTATTTTTGGACAAGCATTTATTTATTGAAAAGCACACAGATGTATTATTTATTTATTTTTAATGTTTTTTTTTTTTATTTTGAGCTACAGAATTGAGTAGCAAAATTTATTACTATATTAGTCATATTTCAAAAAGAAAAAAGAAAGCAAGAAAATTATACTTTAATTTATTCTCAATGTTAATCCACTCTCACTGGAAGTAGATAGCATTTTTTTCATCATGAGTCATTTGGAATTGTCTTGGATCATTGTATTGCTGAAAATAGCCAAGTCACTCATAGTTGATCATCTTTATAGCATTGTTGTTACTGTGAACAATGATCTCCCAGTTCTCACTTAACTTTGGATCAGCTCATATAGATCTTACCATGTTTTTTTTAAATTTATTTGTTTGTTTTGTGTGTGTGTGTGTGTGTGTGTTTCTTCTGAAATCACTCCATTTGTAATTTCTTATAGAGTAACAGTACAACACCACAATCATATGCCACAACTTGTTTGGCCAATCCACCAACTGAGGAGCATCTTCTATTTTCCAATTTCTTTTGCTACTACAAAATGAGCTGCTATGAATTTTTTGTGCTTATATGTCCTTTTTCTTTTTCCTTTGATCTCTTTTGGGGTACAGACCTAATCGTGGCATATACAGTTTTATAGCCCTTTGGGCATAGTTCCAAATTGTTCTCCAGAATGTTTGAACCAGTTCACAATTCCACCATTTATTGGTGCAGCTATTTTCCCCCATCCCCTCCAGCATTTGTCATTTCTGATAGGTGTGAGATGGTACCTCAGAATTGTTTCTAATTTGCATTTCTTAATCAATAGTGATATAGAGCATTTTTATATGATTATAAATAGCTTTGATTTTTTCTTCTTAAAATTCTCTCTTCATATCCTTTGACCATTTATAAATTAAGTGGCTCTTATTTTTATAAATTTGATTCCATTTCCTATGTAATTGAGAAATGAGGCCTTTATCATAATAAAATGTGCTGTATTTTTTTTAACATTGCTCCATTGTCTATTGTACCTTTTTAATCAAAATATAAGTATTCTGATTATCTCTTTTAATTAGGTCTCTTTTTGCTTTTGCTTTGTCTAAAATCAAGATTGCTTTTTTTCTTCAGTATAATAGATTTTTCTCCAACCTTTTATTTTAAATCTGTTGTATATATTTCTGCTTGAAGTGTTTCTTTTATAAACAACATTTGTTGGATTCAGGTTTCTAATCTATTCTGCTATTCAATTCCTTTTTATGGGTGAGCTCATATTTGTCTGATCAGCTACAGTCAGACACACCATACCTTGACCTCAACATAGTGATGACACACTGTTTAAACAAAGTAGTAGATACAGTCATGTCATCAGACCAGGGAGCACCAACATCTGAATTCACAATTGGGGGGGGGGGAGCAGACAGGGCTCTTAAATATGGCTATCCAGTGTCTTGTCTGACCAAATCACAAAGACCTCATGTGAACATTCTTCCCATAAGTGAGTCCCAGTGAAAAATCTCACCTCAGAATATATATACACTTTTGACTAACAGGCTCAGACCCAGAAGGTATCACAACCTACGTGACTCAGTGCCCAATTGGCTTAGTACCAAAAGGCATGAAAGCCTTCCTGTAAGTAAGGCTCCTGGTAAGCAAGCTTCCCTCTAAGCAAGCTTTCCCTTAGGCAAGTCCTGCCTCTAATGGGCTCTAGGTGACTCAGGATGTGCCACAGCTGTGAAGTGGGCGAGAGCTCAAAGAAACAAGGCATCCATGGTTGAAATACCTTTATACCTGGGAAAACAACCCCTGTTCCAAGGAAAAAAAAGAGAAAACATGTGATCACATAGGCCTATTAATGGATGGGGAAGATATTTCATTGCTCTCCTGGTCTGCACTCTGTTCTTTACCCAGGAAGCCACAAGCATTAGTACTCCTCTTGGTTCTGAAACTGTTACCATTGCCCATGCTCCCTTGTGCTTAATCACAGATACTCCTCTCTTCTCTGGGACTGTGACCCGGAACTGCTCATGGTCAACAGAGTAGCCTATCAATGCCAACTGCACCCAATGTTAACAAAAGATCCTTTAATCTTCTGACCAGTTGTCTGACCATCTCCCCATTTTCCCTCCCCTTTATCACTTCTGATCTGAGAGCTCCTGAAGCTGCTGCTGCTACCACAGTCACAGCTTCCTGGAAGATGCACAGCTGATGTTGCTGCCTCATTCAGAGGAGGTCCCATCTGGGTATAACACACCTCTACTGTTGACCACCTAAATTGTCTTAGGTTGATAAAAATATCTCACTTTGATCTTCTATTAGCTCTGCTCCTCCAAAAATTACATTTGAGGAGTTATTTTAAACCTGTTTCAAGGGCAATGTTGGGAGAATTCAGCTGAATTGAGGCTGGTATTCTGCTATATTGGCTCCACCCCTGGTTTTGTATTTTTTAATATGTTTTTATTGCTTTTAAAATGCAAAATCCATCCTTAGCATACTTTGCTCTAGGCAGAAGTTTGCTAACCCTTGATCTAATGGACTCTAATAATTCCTCCAAGGATATAATCATAAGATGACAGTTCCATAATTGACAGAGACCTTAAAAGTCACTTAGTCTGGTCCTCTTATTTTGTGGATGAGGAAACTAAGCCCTAAAAGGTTAAGTGACTTGCTCAGTGCCATGCAGTAGAATTACTGGGATTCAGGATTCAAACTCAGGTTCACTGACTCCAAGTTTAATAATATTTCTACTATAGCATTCAACCTTGCCAAATATAGACTAAAACTTCTTCCCATGTGTAGCAGCAAGCACCCCGAGTGTCCTCAGGGTTGCTGCCAACACAGGTTCTTGGGTCTGCTTTGATAAAGGAAAGCAACTCAAAATGGGTTAACAAGCTTACTTTAATCAGTCAAATATGTATCATTTACCTAGTTCAGGGGAAAGAGGTCAGCACTCCGAACTTCAGAATATACAGACAGAATTATCAAGTCAGAGAAACAGATCAAGTAGACAGATTTCCAAACTGTCCAACCATTACATCCATACCAAATCAACATCTGGGTTTTTCAAAGCCGGAGGGCTCTGGACAACAGCTTCCCAGAATCCATATCAAATCACAGAACACTTCTCAAAGTGAGCCCCAAAACAAAGCTACACATCAGGGCTTATATAGCCTTCTCCTGGCTCAGAGAATGTAACAACCTTATTGACCCACTGGCCAATCAAAAAGTATCTACTGAAAAACAAGCCTCCCACCCCAGGCTCCAGGTGCACTTTAGCCTGGGGCAGGGAAGATCTTTAAAATTTACATTCCCATTACACCATGCCTGCTTATTTTGTATGGTTCTTATTTTATGTCCATCCATAAATTTACCACCCTCCAATGTGATAGGTCTTCTTCATATTCTTTTAATATCACAAGGATGCCCCCATCTTCTTTTTTGCTCACAAATTTCTTTGAAAACATTCTTAACATTGCTTCTCCTATTGAATTTCTTGCTTGTAATGGAGATATCAGAATGTAATATTTGGTAGTTACCTTTTAAAGGTATTGAGGCAGGAACAAACCCCAAAGCAAGCTCTTCTTGCTGTTGCTATCTGATGAGGTGAATGATGCTTGTTCATCCCTTCATTCTGTCTTGCACTAGGGATATACTTTCCATGGTCATGAATTCCATTAGGATATCAGTGATTTCCCTATGAAATTACATAGACTTTGTAGGCAGACTCTGTTTACAATATACAAAGTCAAAGAGTGAAATCAGCCCTCAAATCAAGGAAGAGAAAAAAAAATCAATTGGCCTATTCATTTAGTGGTTTGGAGGCAAAGCAATTAGTTGAAGGGTTGAAATTTTTTTCTCTTCATCCAGTAGCTGTCTTGTACAGACATAGCCTCAAGCACTGATTGGGACAATTTTCAAAGGCATTGATGTATTCATAGTTTTCTGTTAGAGCCAATAAGTTTCTATTTGAGAGAGTGGTCATTCTGATTTTCTTTTACTCTTGGTGTTCTGCAGTACCTGTCTACCTTTCAGTTGGGCAAGATTTTTCATCATAGGCCACTGACTCTCCCAACTCCACTTCCTTACCCTATCCACTCAGAAGTTATCTTCACAGAAGAAAAACACATTTCACTTATTTAGATTGTTGTTTTAAACATATCAACTTGATTTTTAAATTAAGAAGAGTAGTGAGAAAATGTATAAGAAAGAGGTGTTTAAACAAAACGATAGCTCCAGAGACACATACACAAAAGTATAGAGCAATGACAGGACAAGAGAATTTTGGAGGGCAAAGGCAAGGCAAGGCAAGGCAAGTTCAATTAAGTTTCATTCAGTGGGAATTTATTAAATACCTATTATGAAGGGCAGTGGGAAAGTCATGATTTTAACAACAGAAGATCTGGTTTTGAATCCAAGCTCTGTTACTTACTATAGGTATGACCTTGGGAAAGTTACTTCAAATTTCTGAGTTACACTTTCATCTTGGCTTATCAGGTCCCTTCTTAATTTAAATATATCATTTAATGATCCTATGTACCAGGTACTCTGCTACTGGGACAACAAATATGTAAATGGAGTCAATCCCTGCCCTCAAGAATTTTGTATTCTATTAGGATAAAAAGTCACATTTCTATATTAATATAAAGTTATCAAAATATTTTGCACTTACTATTTCCTTTGAGGATCACATCAGCCCTGTAAGTAGATATTAGTATCCCCATTTCACAAATAAGGAAGCTAACATTTGGAAACCTTAATATACATGTCCATAGTCACAAAGGTAGTAAGGGACAGAGATGAATATTTGAAAACAGGTTTTCCTGATTCAGGGTCCACCAATTTGTCCTTTATTCCAATGGTCTCCAAAGATTTTTGTTAGTACAAGCCATTAGTTGTTTTCAAGGAAATATCCCTAATATATGTATATTTATTGATTTATAAATTATATAATGTATAATTGCACTAATAAATTATATATATGATAAAATACCTCATATCAACAGAAGGATGAGATAATAAAAATATATTTTGAAATACTTTAACAGCATAAGAATAGCAATGTGACTGAACATGCTTTTTTATATTTAAATTATCACTCCATGAGTACTGGATGATAGATCAGATTTGTACATAATAATAGTTTGTTAGTATTTAATCAATTCAGTTAATTTGATCAATTTAGCTTGCCAAACAACCAAATTTCATTTTTTACAAGTTTTCTTTTTTAATTGAAAGATACAGATCGCAATAATCAAATAGCAGGTCATAACAGTTTTTTGGTAGGTCATGTTTCTCTCTGTAAATATGTACCATACACAATGTCAAATTAATAAACAAAATTGAATTGTCTTGGTTTTAACACAGAAACAAGTTTTCAGTATAAACCCATTCTTTCTTAATATGGTTCTGCTTAATGAATGACATTAAGATCTTAATTTGCATTTGAATATTTTAGCTGCATTTTAGCAGTCTGGGAAATCTTTAGTTTGTGAGGAACATCAAGAAAGTTTACACTTTACAATAACAACTCAAAACACTCTCCTCAACCACCCCCTCTTGTTACTATGGGAGTTCCTAACTCCCAAGTAACCTAGCCAGGACAAAATTAAAATGGAGATCTTCTGAATCACAGTTAAGTGCACTTGCCATGATATTATTATCTTATCCCTGGAGTTACAGTGGGTCTCCTACATTGCTCTCTTTGCTCACATTCAGGAAAATCTCTTCCCTTGATGCTTCTCAATGATTTTTTTTCCTCCAAGTGTCATCTTTTCTTGTTACCCTTCTACAGGGGCCATTCTTTGCTACCCTATTTTTTTTTGTCTCTCACCATTGACTAATCATAGATTCATCAATTCAGAACTGGAAGAGGCCTTAGAGTTCATCTAACCCTAACCCTACCTTTTTTTTCAGATAAAGAACTAAAGCCCAATGAAATTGAGTGATTTTCTTAAGGTCACACTGGCAGTAAATGGCATCTACCTCATAGACTTTTCATGACAATCAAATGCAGACATTTGAACCTAGATTCTCCAACTCCAAACCTTGTTCTTTGCACTATATCATGTCACTATTTTTTGGTTTACTAGATTTACTACACTACTTTTTTTTTATTACACTAGATTTACCTAGAGCAGAATTACCTTTGCTGAATTGTAGCAACCAGCTGTGTTTTTAATAGTTAATTTGTCTTCTTTATCTAACATCCTAGCTTGATTAGGAATCTTGAACCCAGAGGCTAAGGCCTTTCTGATTCTTTCCCCTAAGCTTGGCATTTTCCTCATCATGTTGCCAGCATGAAGTTCCCATCACCCTCCCCACTTTCCCCCTGGAATTATGGTCTCTGGAGCTCTGATTCTACATCCTTTCATGGTATGCCCTTCTCCTAAATGTCTCAGATGAGAGGATATTTTCTTCTTGACATTAAGAGATAATGGACAATTATTCCAACATTTAAATGTTATCCACAACCATTTCACTCTCCCTACATGCTGTACATGTCTATCTTCTCACTCCATGTTCTCAGGGGGCTAATTTACTTTCATTCAGAATTTCAAGTAAATAAAAAATCCATCCACAATAAATAGTATACATTATTAAAGATAGTAGCAACAACTGTTCTTCTGTATCATTTTTATTATAATAAGCCTGTGATATTATTATGTACATTTTTATTATAATTATCTCCAATAATCAAGAGGGATAAGTGCCTTGATTAGGGTTAAGTTAATCTGAATCCAGATCTTCTGATTCCTAAATCACAGGAATCTTTTCACTTCGCTCTGCTACCAAACAAGAGAGAAAGCCTGGCACAGTGACTAGAACCTGGGATCAAGTTTTACCTCTAACATAGTAGCTGTGATTATCATGGCAAAGTCCCTCAGCCCTCAGTGCTTCAAGCAATTCTCAGATATCAAAAAGAAGCCTATATACACGGATGGATGGAGTTTTTACACAGGGACTTTTCTATACTAGTGCTGTAGGAAGATCAAAATCACAAGCCCCTACCCCTCCTTCTGCCATACCCCAAAAGTAGGTCCAACCCTACTCTTCTCCATTCACTGTGGGGAAATTAAGAAATAATTGCAAACTTATAAGGAAAACTGAGATGTCCCAGCCCAGCTTCAAAAGTATAGAGATGTAAGAATAAAAAATAATTTTAAATGAACATTACACTCAAACTTTATCTAGGGGCACATTTTCATTCCCTTCCCTGAGTTTTAATTTACAGAAATTAAATGAAAGTAAATAAAACAATGAACTAAGAGCCAGATGGTCTAGTTTCTACCCTGGGCTCTGTCATTTTAGATTTTTGATTTTGGGTAAGTTACTTAACCTCTCTGGGTCATATGCTACTCTTATAAAATGAGAATGAAAATCTCTTCTGCTTTGCCTCCTTCATGGAGTACTTGTGAGGTTCACAAGAGAGCATATTTATGAAAAAGTGTTGTAAATGGAAAATCATTGTCCAAATGCAGGAGATCATTGATGTAGGTTGAATCTGGTTCATACATATTATCAGGTCAAATATGCTTAACCAATTTGGTATGTGGGGAAGAGGGGAAATGATAACAATTTATATTTATAGAGAGCTTTAAGACTTTCCAAGTATTTTATTGCATTATCTCATTTGAGGCATGATGTGGTATAGTGGATAAAGAAGTGGCCTTGGAATCAGTAAGACCTGAGTTCCAGTCCCATCTCTGACCCAGAATAGCTAAGAGACCCTGAGTAAGTCACTTAAATTGTCAGTTCCATATGCAACTTTCTAAGACTTCAAGTTGCAGAGGAAATGCCTTATCTGCATTGGTAGAGAGACCTTTCTCAGTCAGGAGTTCACTATAGGAATGAAACTGCAGGTTCAATCTCTATTCCTATTTCTATTTAGTTTGATCTTCATGAGGACTACCTGAGATAGGTGCTATTATTATCTGCATATCAGAGATGAGGAAACATGCTGAGAGAGATAGATGTGATTTGCCTGGGATCATGAAAATAGTTGTGTCAAAAGGTAAATTCAATCCCAAGTCTTTACTCCCAATCCAAAGCTTCACCCAACATGTCATACTCTTTTCAAGAAGTGTAGTATCATGTGGTGAAGAAGATTGCTTTATTGACTTCTTTTTCTTTTCTAGACAACTGTGCTGGTGTCACATAGTGGATTTTGGGATTAAACAGGCAGAGTTAATTGCTAGGAGGCAAGCCACACAGTTATGTTTGTCAATGT
This sequence comes from Petaurus breviceps papuanus, assembly GCF_028583685.1. Lineage (NCBI taxonomy): Eukaryota > Metazoa > Chordata > Mammalia > Diprotodontia > Petauridae > Petaurus > Petaurus breviceps. The sequence goes on from NW_027187391.1 coordinate 38,182,287, forward strand.
GGTTTTCAGCTTACTTGACATAGTTTGCTTGCTCTGGTCACCACAGTCTTTACAAACTCCCAGGTGGATCTGAGAGAAAAATATCTCAACCAAAGCTGCTGTTCAATTCCAGGCATGAGTGAAACATCTGAAATTCACTATAGCCCTAAATTCCATAGTAGCATTTATCTTTCAAGTAATTAAGCTGGTGTTTCTTTTGTGGAGACCACCCCTGTTTCATTGAAGTAGAAGATGAAGAAAGCTAAGGCAGATTGACTTCTTCACTGAAATGTAAACATTCAGGTAAATATACAATTTATCAATCTTCTGGAGTCCATTTACCAAATTCAGTGGGAAGGCCTGAGATTGCTGACCCCCAGAAGGTAAGGATACCTTCACTTTTAAAGTTTTATTAATGTCTTTTATGTTATATTGTGGTTATTTCTGCAGGGTGTCTTCCCCTGCCCACACCTCTTTCCTTTGTCAGTGCCTTCTTTGACATTCTTCTCCTTGTCCTCCTCCTCCTCCTCCTCCTTCTTTTTCTTCTTCTTCTTCTTCTTCTTCTTCTTCTTCTTCTTCTTCTTCTTCTTCTTCTTCTTCTTCTTCTTCTTCTTCTTCTTCTTTTCCTTCTTCTTCTTCTCCTTTTTCTTCTTCTCTCCATATATATGCATAATATAGGTATGCACACATAATTTAATTATTCATATATACATATAGGTATACATATATATTAAATATACATATTTATTTATTGATTGTCTTTCCCATTAGGATAATGTGAATTCCTTGAGGTCAGGGACTTCTTTACCTTCCTTTATATCCCTAGGACTTAACATGGTACCTGGTATATATTAAGGAATTAATAAATGCTTGTTGACTGATTGATTGGTTGAATATCAATTATCCCATGACCCTTCTCTTGTACCAAAGAGAAACAGTTAAGCAAAATAGACTGAGAGTTCCCATTTAATAGGACAAAAATTGAATTTAATAATTCAAGATCCCAGATCATATTCTGCCACACCTCCAATGGAAGGAGGGATCACCATGTTGTTATTTTTATTTAATTTATCCTTTTACAGAGTTTAGTACATAAAGATGTTTGACAATCATTGTTTGATGATGATACCAGGAAATGAAAAAACAGGATGTGAACTGTCTGTCTCTATTTCTAGTTCTGTGACTGGGGCATGGTTTTGTAATTTCCTTCCCTTTATGATGCCAATGTGACTACTTCATCTTTAGGGTATCCTGAGCCTAATGTCCTGAAAACAGATGAAGTTCTAAGTTCACTTCTGTTCCTAGTTTTCTTTTCTCTCTCCAGATTCTGCTCAAAAGCTATTAGTAAAAATAAGACTGAAATGATTTTATGATTTTTCCCCCAAAGTTTATTTTAGCCATTTATGGTCAAATTGAAACTTTATGGAAAAGAGGACAGAGAGCTGATTCCATAATCAGGAATACTTGGTGTCATGTCCTACCTTCAACACATACTGGCAATGTGATCCTTTTAACCTTTCCACATTCTAGAAACCACTCTAAGAATAGATGCCTATAGGCATTGGTAGAAAGATTTCTTTAGGTAGACCTCCCTATACTGATCAAATCAAAGGTCTAGTACCAAAAAAGGTCAGAAGTATATCTGCCTTTGAAAAATATTCACATGATCATTTAAGTGATATGGCATTAAGATCTTTTCAAAATGTGGGCTTAACATAATCAAAGACAATCATCATGCGAACACTGATAACTTAGAAATACGATCCAGGAATTTCTAAAGGGTCCAGTTGTGAGAAAGCTAAATAATCATGCCTTTATAAGGTTTATTTACTTAGAAAGGATAAGGAGACTAGATATGGCCAGGCTTGCTATAATGCACTATTATCACAGAACCAGGGAGGCTTAGGAAGAGGCTAGTAGATTTCTTGAGCTGGAGAGTTCAAAACTACACTTGGTTGAGCCAATTGCATTACCCTACTCAATAATCATTAATATGGTGAGCCCTGGTACCTAGTGTGGGACTCAGGTCAGAAAAGGAGCAAGTGAAAGGCCTTTCATGATGACTAGTGGGATCATGCTCATGAATTGCACCCTGTGCTTCCCTTCTGGGTGAAACAGGCAGATCTCTTAAAAAAATAGAAGTCTAGATGTAAGCTTACTCCAGAAAGACAAGGAAATAGAAGAAGATTCCCGAAATTCTATGAGAAATGCTTTGAACTTATTTTAAGATGAAATACAAAGCAGAGGAAACATCAATTATTAGGAGGCAGCAGCACGTTAAAAGAGAAATGAAGCACAGCTTTACATCAGTTAACATAATTGGGGCATGCCAGATTTTCAAATACAAATTTACAAGGGAATTCCAATTTTATCAGTGTGAGCTTCATAGCAGGTAAAGAAAAGATGGAAATACCCCTTTCAAAAAATAAATACCCCATTCATATAACTTTTATTAAACAGCTTTAGCGGCAGGCTCATTTTGAATGAGCAACTATGGCAGAAAACAAACAAATTATAACAGTGATAAGAAAATGTGATTGAGTGATTAAATGGTTCTGATAAGTTTCTAAAAACAAAGTAATATGTAAAGAGTTAATAAACAAAATTCAAATAGTAAAAACATAATAAAAGAGTCAATATCTATTTTCATCATGTCTAGTATTTAGCACATTCTGTGACATTTATTTTCAAGTCTTAAATGTATATATCTATGTATGTATGTATGTATGTATTTATTTACAGCATATATTTTGATCCATACCTGAGATAGTCAATATCTTTGCAACTAACAGTGTTCGAGAGTTAGTCTGGGACACTAAGAAATTAGATGATATATTTAGGGTTTACATGGGTAGTATGTGTCAAAGATATAACCTGAATTCAACTCTTTCTGATTCCAAGACTACTGTCTATCAACTATATAATTTCTTACATTCTAGATATATAATAGGTAGCTAATAAGTGTTTTGGAGTAAATATATTAGTATAGAAGGAGAAGTGGCTTTGGGCTAAGATCACCTGGGCCATAATTTCCTAATTGGTAAAATAACAGACTGGGACTACATGATCTTTTAAGGTCTCTTTGAACCTTTAAAGTATAGTTTTATCAATTGAATTAAACCATCAACTTGCCTATTTTGTTCTGTTTTTACCATTTCTCTGTTAATATCTTCATCTCTCTTCTATCCTTTTTTTCTTGAGTTTTAATGACAATTAACATTAGTCTAATACTAACCTTTATTCTTTTAAAAGATCAATGTGAGCTATTTTCCCCCTTATTTTAAGATATTTTTTCATAATTAAATGTCAGAGACAAAATGAATTAAATCATATTATCTCTGAAACAATAGGAGAAAAATATGGAGAATATAGTTTGGGGAGTGACAGTCATTGAGATGAATTTGATATTATCCCAAGGATTCTGAGAAAGACCTCTTAGAAGAATATTTCTCATCTGGGTTTCCTGCCATACATACTTTATTCTTCACCATCTCTTATGGTAAAATCACTGCTCCTTTTCCATCAAATGTGGCCAAAATAAAATGAATAATGAGTAGATCGTGCTCGTTAGACAAATGTTGTTCATGAAACTTCCCTGGTATTAGTGTTCCCACAGAAAGGTACTTGCTCCCTCATGGTGAATTAGTATCTTATGAAAGAAAAAGAGTCAGTACATTGATAGTTTTAGCTTCTTCTGATCCGTGACTTCTGGGTGGTCTTTCTGTATCAAAGGTTGTTGAGAAAAATGAATGATCCCAAAATCTAATAAGAAGCTATTCTTTGGCTTAAACATAGAATCCTATGCATGTGGAACATTAGATCTAGAAGCCACACTGAACGTGATCCAATCTAACAATTTACCAAGGAAACTCAGACCCAGATACGAGAAATACATTGCTGAAGGTCACAGAGTCAATAAGTGGTAAAATCAGAACTTAACCCTTGAGCATTTGATTCTGTCTACTACTTTCCATCATGTCATGTTTCCTTTTTTTTAAATCTTTTTTTTTTTATTAATTTGTTTGTTTCCTTTTAGTTTACAGGATTCAATTCCACAATTCCTTGAGTTTCACATTTTGTCCCCTTCCCTCCCCTCCTCCTTATGGCGGCTTATAGTCAAGTATAGGATCTGTAAATACTTTCACATTACACATTAGTCAGGTTATAAGGACAGATTGTACCAGCTGGAATGAAAAATGGTAAAGAGGACATAAAACCAAATAAGAGAATGAAAAAGATCAGGTATTTTGCTTCCACCTGGATATAAACTTAGTACTTTCTAGTTCTTTCTCTGGATGCACATATTTCTCTCCATCATGCGTCTTTTGGGATTGACTTATATCACTGCATTGCTGAGAAGAGTCCAGTCTATCAAAGTTGGTCATCACACATACGTTGTGTCTGTAATTGTGTACAAATTTCTCCTGGTTCTACTCTTCTCATTCAGAATCAGTTCTATTAAGCCTCTCCAGATAAATATGAAGTCCATCTGCTCCTCATTTCTTATAGCACAATAGTATTCCATAACATGCATATAGCACAACTTGTTCAGCCATTCTCCAATTGATGGGTACCCCCTTATTTTCCAATTCTTTGCTACCACAAAAAGAGCTGCTATAAACATTTTTGTACATATGGGTCTTTCTCCCATTCATGTTTCCCTTTTGCATGAAAAAAGTTACTATTTACATTTATATTGATATATTTTAGTAAATTTAAGAAATTGTTCATATTATAGTCCCTAGAACTTCTACAGAATTGAGTAATTGAGAAAAAAATTAATCCATGTATAACTGAAGTATCAGGGGAATCCTTGATTTGTTGCATTATGACTCCCATGGAGCTGGACACATTTTCTGCCTCTTTTTATGAGGAATATTTACCTTAAGGAAATGCTGTAGGGAATGCCTGATTGGTTCCCAATGAAGTGAGGAAAGAAAGAAGGAAGAATGAATGAAAGGAAGGAAGAAGGAAGAAATGAAGTAAACAAATATTTATTAAGTGCCTACTATGTGATAGGCACTATGCTAAGATAAATGCTTTACTAACATTATCTCATTTGATCCTCACAAGAACCATGAGAGATAGGTGTCATTATTTCCATTTTACAGTTGAAGGTGAGGCAAACTGAGGTGAAATAACTTGCCCAGGATCATGTAACTAGTAAGCATTTGCGGTTGTGTTTGAATTTAGGTCTTTCTGATTTCAGACCCAGTGCCCCACTCATTGCAACCCTGAGTTACCTGTGATGAGGGTTCTGTCAATGGTGATTGATGAGAAAGGTTCATTTTACCTAGCTTCTTCCCTTTGTGGTATGTGAGTTGGAAAAAGATCTCTCTCCTTTTCATATACACCCCTCTCTCTTCATTCAAGCTTTCTCTTCCTTAGACTTCCATCAAGGGAGAGAGAAATAATAATGTATGCTTGCTTCAACATGCCCAAGATTGGACTTCAAGTGCCTGACTGCCTTTTTAAGACTTTCTTCATTTCTCTGAGTATAGTTCAATGACTAGTAATTCTGGTAAACAAACATCTCCAGCCTGGATTGGTTGATGATCTTTGGAATTTGAGAGTTCTTTAGGTCCTGAGTTGAGTAGAGTTGTTGAACAGATGAATATTTAACAATTCTTCTCAGAGAAGATTAGGGCTACCCAAGATCATCTTATAGATTGTAGCTGAAGAGCTCACACTCTGAGCCTTCCCTGGTTCTCAGGAGATCTAGTATTGGCAAGTGACTCAGGAAGTACAAGTCAAATTCCCTTTTCCTTATGGAAGGAGGTTGAGTTTAATTGGTTATTTAAATGCTTTCTGGTTGAGGGTGTGTGTGTGTGTGTGTGTGTGTGTGTGTGTGTGTGTTTGTGTGTGTGTATGTGTGTGTGTGTTTATGTATACTTTTGTATCTTTTTAGTTTGTACATTTTTTGGGGGGTGGAATAAAACTTTTTCTATTCCTTATACTGATATTGTGTATAAAATAGATTTTCTCAAAGGGACCAAGTTATCCTCATTTTGAGGATACCCTGGAGATGACATACCTAAGCTTTGTTTTAGAGATTTCCCTGAAGGCACTCCAGAGTAGAGACAGAGACAGAGAGAGAAACTTCACTGTCTTTGGAGCCAGGACCCACAGTATACAGCTTAGGTCTGTGTGAACCTAGACCCCCTTTTTGAGGTCTCTTGGGCCATTGCCTTTGTTCATTGAAAAAACAAACAAACAAAAAAAAAACACTGTTCATTGCTGCATGAACTATCTGTAATCGCATACTATATGTCGAAAAGCAACATAGTGCAGTAGATGGACCCCTGGGCTTTGTGTCTGAAAGACCAGAGTTCAGATTCTGCCTCTGACCTATACTGATTGGACAAGTCACTTAAACCTTCAGTGTTCTAGGCAGCTCCTTAATACAAAGTTGCAGAGAAGATGATAATCTTTTCTGATAGAAGTTTCCTCTTTTGGGAGTCCCTATATTAATGAAATCATAAGTTCAGCTCTTTTTTTCTATCCTTTACTATGAATAATTCATTGTGCTAGGCACTGTATTCTACAATACAAAGAAATATTCATTTTTAACAAATATGTTTTATACATAATAAAAGCTATGGCCAACAATTCTGTTACCCAAGGCAAAAAAGCACCAAGTGTGTCTAGCAGGAGCAGTTGAGAGTGAGGTAGAGAGATAAACCTGGGAAAGACCTAGTGCCTTAAGATAGAAGGGATCTACTGGGAACAACTCAGGTAATGTGGAGGAGGCCTTGGGGAAAAGAGAAAGGAAGTATGGTGGTGCTAGGTCAGGAAAGAAAGTTACCTAGGTTGTGGCTGCCAGGGAACAAAGCAGAAAGTTTTGTAGTCTCCTATTAACAAAATAGTCCACCTAATTAGGTGTCACACTTAGTTGTTTCTTCCTGACAAAGAGGCACACCCTCTAAATTTCTCAAAATCTTAGTTGCTGGCCTCCATTTTAGTGGGGTTTATGGTATGCAAGACACTTGTTTTAGGCCGTAAGGGAAAGATACAATGTTTAGATAGTATCTCAGACCTCATGGAATATAAAGTCTAGTAGAGGAATAGAATACAGACAAATAATTATAGCCCCAAACAATACAGGGGCTAGTGCCAAATCGTGAGAACCTTTTTATACCCTGAGTTAAGTATGGTTTTTGCATTTTTAAATAAAAAATGTAAAAAAAGTCATTTTAACTAATCTGGATTATATAAAAAAGATTTGGTCCTTGTACCTTTGCAGACCCTTGGAATAATGCATGACAAGTATATCAGAGCAATTCAAGTCATGTACCAAACAAAACAAAACAACACAAAACTACAAAATAGCATGCAATGTGCCATGAGAATGATAGAACTAAAGTGCTAAAGGAAATGACCAAGATCAGTTCTGCTTATGGGTCTATCATACTTACTTATACAACCCCAGTCCCCTCCACGAAAGAAAAGGAAACTGCTTGAAAAAAAAGAGTGTGGAACTGCTAAACAAATGTTTCATATTCATTTTGGGCCTATACATCATGGAAAATGATATGGACTGGATCTTGAAGAATGGGCAAGCTTGAGAGATAGGAATGTGATGCATAGCTAACATTAGAAGACTAGGAGCTTGAGAGAATCTAGCTAATCATTTATGCTTAAGAATCAGATATTTAGAAGAGATCCTTTAATCTGTGGGGGCAAATGGCACAGCAAAGGCAGATAAAGTAGAGGTCAGATGTCGTGGTGCACACCTAAATCTCTGCTACTGTTGGGACTGAGGCTGATAGTTCACTTGAGTAAGGGAATTCTGAGCTGCAATAGGACTAAAACCTATTGGGTATCCATACTGAGTTGACACAAATACAGTGAGACCCTGAGCATAGGGATCACTAGAATACTTAAGGAAGGACAAATAAAAAAAAAGAATAGGTCAAAGCTTCCATGTCAATCAAGAATTGGATTAATAACAGGAATGAACACTCACTTATTGGGGAAGGGGGAGACAGAGAAAAACAGAAAGAGCTAGAGAGACAGAGAAACGGAGACACAGACAGAAAGTGAGAGAGAGGAAAGAAGATACAGAAGGTGGAGAAAAGAAGAGAAAAGGTGTTAAGAAAATCAAAGGATTCATTTTAAAGAAATAGAGGGTTGACAATTGTGTTAACTGTTTTAAAAGCTGTCAGGGATAATTAGAAAGAAGAAAAGTCTAGTGAATTTCATTAAGTCTTCATGACTTTCAATAGATCTAGGTGTGGGAGGAGGTTAAAGTCAGATTCCAAGGTGTTAAAGCAGGAGTATTAAATGAAATGGATGCATTGAGTACATACTAATCCAATTAATTTGGCAGTAAAAAGAAAGGGTGAAGAATTAAGATTATAGGTGGAGGATTAACCTTAAAAAGGAGAAATAACATATCTCATTTTTAGATAGGAAAGATAAAGAAAAGGATGGAGGGAGGGAATACACATTTATGCAGCACCTACTATGTGCAAGGAGTATTACAAATATTATCTGACCACACAAAAAGTGTGGTAAGAAGTAGGTGTTGATGTTATCTCCATTTGACTTTTGAGAAAACTGAAACAGAGTTTTAAGTGGCTTGCCAAGTTTCACACACTTAGTAAATGTCTAAGGCTAGATTTGAACCCAAGTCTTCCTGACTTTAGGACAAGATCTCTATCCACTGTATCATCTAAATGAAGCAGAGAGGAAGGAGCAATGATTGATACATATTGACAAGGAAGACAAAGGAAGTTAAGAGTGTTTACATTCTCAAGAGATGACTTTGTATGACAGTAAAATTGGAGGCAAGAATATCTTCTAAAAGTATAGGAAGTATAGGATGGAGCTAAAGGAAAAAAAAAACTTTAGAAAAGTTATTGTGGGGAATGGGGATGATAAGGAATCAATTGAAGTCAAATTTTTAAAAAATGTGGTAGTCATAACTTTCCCAAGAAATACTCAGAAATCTGGGAGATATGAAAAGACAAAAAGTTTAGAAGACCCAGTTTTGGGACCTAGTAAAACTAAAATTGTGATATCATAGAATCCTAGTACATCTGACTTAAAATTTAAGGAAATGAAGATATTTAATCTGGATAAAAAAGATAAAGTTTAGAGAGACTATAGGTTATGAAACAGATTAAGAAGAGGTCCTATAGCTGTGATATAGTGGAAGAAGTGGAAATTATGGAGATCATAGGAAGATAGATCAGCATACAGGAAGACAAGGAAGAGTAGAATTTGCTGAATATTTGGTAGTTGGTAGAAATTTTATATTATGCCAAAGTCTGGCTTTCAATAAGCTGTTACTGACTGAAAGATTTGAAAATTGAGTGTGTTTTAATATATTTATTTAGCCAATTTGAGTTCTTATCTATGAGTTAAAATATTTAAAATTTGTAAACATTAAACACAGCAGGATACTGTATTCTCTTCATCTTTCATTCAGTTGTGTGACTGGAAAAATGGTCTGTTGACGAGTCTTTTTGTGAGAAGCTACTTTTTCTCTTCTGGTATTTTCTAAAAGTTGGATCATTTTTATAGGGATTTTATAAAGATGAGAAAGTAGACATTTGGATTGGTAGCTACTGATAGGTTTTTTATTGGTACTTTGTAAATATTATTAGGAATTTCCCCCATTCTTTTATTCTATCTTACACTCCCTGGTATAGCTTGAAAAATGATTCCACAATACTTTTTTTTTTTTAAAGAAATTGGGGTTAACTTGCTCAATGTTACACGGCTGGTTATTTCTGGGTGTGGTGCTAAGTGTCAGAGCCCGGATTCAATCCCAGGTCTCCAGATTCTGGGGCCGGTGCTCTTACTCAGTCTGCCACCTGGCCTCCCCTCCATAGTACTTTTAAAATAAACAGGGAAATGTTTTATAAAGAGCTTGATATAGATTTATTTATTTATAAATCTTTATATATACTTAATATAGATATTTACATAGAGCTTTAATGTCTCTAAAATCTTTTCATTGACTGTCTTACTTGAGATAATATATACTCATCCATGATCTAGTTTGGACAGTCTTCTCAATTTCATCTTAAGTGCCACCTCATTGTAATGGTAATGGGAATCTGAAGATCTTTCCTGCCCCTTGAGCCCTTGATAGGCTTAAGTGAATCTGAGAATCTTCCCTGATTTGAAAGTATACTCTGCCCCCTAATAGGCTAAATGTGGTCACATGGAGCCTGTGGTGGGAGGCTTGTTTTTCAGGAATGCCCACACCTTGTTACTCTGTTATTGGGCAGTGAGTCATGCGAGTTGTGACATTCTCTGACCCAGGAGAAGGCTACATATGTATATATGTGTGTGTGTATATGTGTGTGTGTGTGTATACTCTGATGTGAGATTTTGCATTGGGGCTCACTTTAGGAAGAGTTATGTGATTTGGCCAGATGAGATTGTGGGCAGCCATTGAGCCCCCCAATTTAGAAAATCCAGATGATGGTGCTTCCCTCTCTGGTAACTAACTAGGCATGGTCAGACAGATGGAAGCCCTGTCTGCTGATCTGTTTCTCTGTCTGTATTTTTTTTTTTTTGGTCTGCTTGTAACTTCTGTTTGTTTTCTCTATGAAGTTCAGGGTGCTGACTTTTTCCACTGAACTAGGTAAATTATATATGTTTGATTAAAGTAAGATTGTTAACCCATTTGGAATTGTTTTCCTTTAGAAAAGCATATCTAAGAACCTGTGCTAGCAGCCATCCTGGGTATGCTATGGTGCTTACTGCTACACTCATCTTCATCATATTTTATATTCTGGACTGAAGTATTAGAGATAAAATCCAGGAGTTTGACAATCATGCAATTAAATGCTACTTAATAATAATTATTATTTTCATATTAAATTAACAATTGTTAAATTTACCAAATTTACAAATCACTCTAGTATATTTAGTCAACTTAGCTTCCAGACAGTGAAATAGTTTATAGGCAAGAAGATTGAGACTCAAATAGATTATGTGACTTCCCTGTGATCACACAAGGTAGGAGGTAGAATTTAAATCCAGGTGTTGCCTGGCTCCATATCTGATAAGCTATTTGCTATAACCTGCTGATTCTCCAAAACAATACTATGTACAAGTGTCCACAGGTCAAAAGGCAAACATAGAAAATATCCTTACTCTCAAGGACCTTATATGCTTTTTTTAGTGGATCAAACCTGCTTCTTGTAGCAAAATCCATCCTTTAAATACAGATATTTTGGAGATTTAGTTATGGTTGTGAATCAAGGAACACCAGTTTCTCTGAAGAATCAAAGCTACAAATGAGGGGAATGGGGACATGTATGGCAGGTGCAGGTAGGCTCCAGTTTATTTCTTTATTCAAGAAGGGATGTCAATGTGGAAATATAAGATTGAAAAAGGAGGTGGGTCAATAATATATTGAGAGTGGGGCAGCTAAGTGGCACAATTCACCATTCCTGGAGTCAGGAGGACCTGAGTTCAAAGCCAGACTCAGATACTTAACACAAAAACTAGTCATGTGACCTTGGGCAAGTCACTTAACTCCAATTGCCCTACCTTCTGCCCTCAAAAAGCAAAAGAAAACAGAAAAAAAAACAAACAAAAACCCCACAAAACAACAATATATTAAAAGTTAGGGCTGACAGGAATAGCTCAAATTATTCAACAATAGCCTCAAAATGAAACCATAACAGTAATAACAAAACAAAAATAAAAAAAAAAACTGGATAAAGACATTTAAGTCAACTTCTTTTGAGAATCTCTGTGAGAACATGGGTAAGAACTACACAGAATGAGAAATATCATGGATAGGTTGTAACATGTATCTATGGAGTGAAGGATCCATTGATATAATCAGCAATTCTTTGCAATATAACTGATCCTAGCAGAGGTTATTATCCCTTTCCAATGTCTTAATCCTTCATAAAATCAAGAAGTTTCACCCTCAAAGTTTCTTTTACATATGATGAATTTATATTATCTGAAACAAAAATGTGATATTTTACATATTAATAGCAATAGTCATATTGATATTTTTAAGCACTATAGAATTCTACACAAAAGGAAACATTTTCAATGATGTCAGTGACCTGTGACCAAGTGTCTATATTACCAAATATCTAGATGAAGTAAAAAAAAAATCAAGTTAATAATCTAAATATTAGAAGTAACAGAAACATTTTTAACTTAAAGAATCATTACCCACTAGGAAATTATTAAAATTCTCCTTAGCTCCAAACTATCCATGATTCTTGGCAGCAAGTAGATGCTTAATGAATGTTTATTGACTGATTAACTAATTCCTTCTCCTTGGAAACTTCTCTCATAATGGATTTCTTTCCAAAAAGAAGACTGTTATGTCCACGTGCAAACATGACACAGTTAGGAAACATTTTAAACTTGTTTGTAGACTTAAGATAAAAAGCACAAATAAAACTTCACATCATTTCAGAGTTCAGGGATATCCTCACTAAATATTCATTTAAAAATAAAAATAAAATAAAAATAAAACAAAACCCAAAAGGGCTGTTCTGTAACCAAATGCCTGATGTTGGCTCAGTGTGTACATTTTATTCAAATTTTTTCCCCTTGGACTCTACAGATGTTCTTACCCCTGTCAGTTTAGTCAAGGTTAAAATTAAAGAGCCCCATACATATGATGAGATATTTTTGGATGGAATTTATGAAGGGGCTCAGTTCTTAATTACTAATGGCAAAAAGATTAAATTCTCCTCCCAAAGGTGTTCTTTCCATTTTCCCAACATTTCATAATCTTTTGGAAGTTTGTCTTTATTGCTAACTCACTCATGTGCCCAACATATCTGAAAGGGAATATGAAAAATGGTTGATGAGTTCATTTTAATCTTTTGCCCATTTTCATCCAAAATGGGTTTCTCTACAAGAAAATTATTTTTTTCTTTTTGTTTTCCTTCCCTTCCCTTCCCTTCCCTTCCCTTCCCTCACTTGCCTTCCCTTGCCTTTCTTCTTTCTTTTTTCTCAAACTTTAAAGAAAAAAAATAAGGGAAGAAAAATTTCATATCGTTTCAGGTGTACTTTTCAATGTGTGTGTGTGTGTGTGTGTGTGTGTGTGTGTGTGTGTGTGTGTGTGT
>NW_027187391.1:38195342-38261818 GCF_028583685.1 Petaurus breviceps papuanus
TGTGTGTGTGTGTGTGTGTGTGTGTGTGTGTGTGTGTGTGTGTGTGTAATGCCAAAGAATAGATACAAGTCAATACTGGTGATATATTTCACTTCATGAAGACTGACACTTCATGTTCATTGTAAATTTAGTAGACAAGAATGTTACATGCAAGGAGTGGGAGTTATGATAAATTCTAAATAATTAACTTTATCTAAATTATACAAGGAGCACATGATTATGACCTGAATTTTATTATTGTTGTCATATATAGATATTCAATGAAGAATATAATACATATAAAGATCTCCTAGACTTGTATCCAAAAATCAATTAATTATTCACCATTCTGTAATGTACTTTATCAAGACATTTCTAAACTTCTTTATCTGATTTTACTTGTAACTTAATTTAACTCAAACTATTTCCAGTTTTAGCCTTTTTGCCATTTCCGCCAAACAACCCATACTAGAAATGAGAAAAGAGTATAATGTACAGTATACATTGCTTTTTTTTTTCTTTTTGGATGGGGGAAGGTAGGCAATTGGGGTTAAGTGACTTGCCCAAGGTCACAGGATAGTTTTGTGTTAAGTGTCTGAGGCCAGATTTGAACTCAGGACCTCCTAACTCCAGGGCTGGTGCTCTATTCATTGTGCCACCTAGCTGCCCCCAGTATCCATTGCTTTTAACATTGAGCACTTAGACTATTTCACATAAAACCACTATGTTGGCTTGCTGTGCCAGTAGCAGCTTAATACAAAGGAATTGGCTCCTTAATCATAGGACCTATGTTCCCATTACACCTCTGGAAATCACTACCCATATGACTTTGAACAATTAATTTAACCTACTTGGGTCTTCATTTCCTCATCTGTAAAATGAGGTGGGTGAATTACATGACTTTTGTGGTTCTTTCCAGTTCTAGATATGTGAACCAAATAAAGACCTCAATTCTTTGCTTTACTTTTATCAGTAGGTATAAACTCACTTGATTCTAATAAATCTGAGGTAGTATTTGTTTACTGAAAAAAGGCTACATTTTACAAATTCTAAAGAATTGTTAAGTATGTAAAATCAATTTCTTAGATTTTTTGCAGAATATTCCATAAACTTAGATAAAGAGCTGGCCTAGGAGTCAAGGAAACTTGAGGTTCAAATCCAGCTTCTTATACATACTGGCCATGTTATTCTAGGTAAATAACTTTATTTCTTGGGCTTGCAGGAAATTGTTTAAAACTAAATTTCTGAGCAGATGCCTATGTCCATTGGGAGAGGGAGTTTCCTGACTCAAAGTTCCCTGTCCTAATGAAAAAAGGAAAGTAAAAGAAAAAAGGAAGAAAAAGAAAAGAAAATAGAGGGAAACAAAGAGATCAAAAGAGAAGGGAAAGAAGTTCATGCACCAGGTAAAACTTTTCCTAAATATAAACCTGCTGTCACCAGAACATGTGTGTGGAAGTCAAAGGGAATGGTAACAAATATTCAAGCAAAAGTGATTAATGTATTAGCAAAGTGTGTTCAGCAATGTCCTTACAGTAATATTTTTGAAACAGAAGATTAAAACAAGAGTCAGACTTTTTAAAAAGCTCTGGCAATATTTTCAAGTCTTGAAGGCCAGTGAGTCCTGTGTTCTGACAGCTATTGAGTGAAACAAGCTGCAAGCTAATTGAAGACTTGGTTGGACTGGAGATGAAAAATGCCTATAGCTGGAATAAATGGTTCATCATCCTATAAGAGTTAAACATGTGAAGTGCAGGTTGATTTTATAGGTTGATAATTAAATGACATAATGAAGTAATAAACAATGTATATGTTAAGATGATTTAAGTGATAAGATACACTGTTAGGGAATTATAATGACTCTTTGATATTTCTTTCAATAGATGCCTTTTTAAATTCTTTTCTAGAGCCTAGTTTTCTAGATGGAAGAATGAGGAAGGTAAAAGCTATCTAACAAATAGGAGTTTCCAGAAGTGGAATGAGGTGCCTCAGGACATAGTGGGTTTTCTTTCACTGAATGTTTTCAAGCAAAGATTGGATTGGGTTATTTTGTAGAAGAAATCCTTGTTCAGGGACAGGGTTCTTTGTTTTTTTTTTAAACACTTGGATATTTTGTCTTGGTTGAAATACTAGTCAAGTCTATTTTCTTTAACTTTTTTTTCCACTTTCGTCTCTGAGTGCATTATGTTAGAAACCATCTCTTATGAAGACATCTTCCATAGGGTTATAAAATAGAACTGGGTTAAACAGACAGCTTTCCTATCTTTGAAGGATTTGCAGTCAATCTTTTCTTTTTAAATCAACAGCAAAAAGACACCAAAAATAACTTAGATAATAAAAAATACATTGTAATTAGATAAGACTAGTAGGGATCTTAAGAAATATTGACTTTAGAATGTATAAAAGATCATTCTTGGAGCCAGAAAGAAGTGAGGTCAAGTCTTGACTCTGGTACATGCTAGTTATGTGACCCTGTAAATGCCTATTAACCCCCTCAGTTCACAAAACAGGTCTCTTAACTCTTTCAGTGTCACCGACAATTCTATGAATCTATGAGTTGATGATGAGTCAATCTACATTGGTAGAGAAAAGGAATTTATATGCCTAAAGTACCACTGATGAGCCCACTGGCCAACACAAAAATATATATAGACCATAGAACACTGTAAGTTCAATGAATTATTGTTGATTTGTCATAATCAGAAGTAGTCATTGATGCATACTGACCAGTACAATGATGTAATTCCTAATTTCTTATAACACCTATTTCTGTAGCACTTTAAGAATTATAAAAAGTTCTCCTCTCAACAAACTATGAGGTAGGCATCAATCAATCAACAAGTATTTATTAAAGTCTGACATTTGCTAGGCCCTTGAGATATAAATAAAATGAACAAACGAAAAATCCCTCCTTTAAAGGAGTGTACTTTTATTTGGGGAGGTAATAAATATGTAGACATATTAATATCAATATCAATATCTATATCTATATCTATATCTATATCTATCTATCTATCTATCTATCTATCTATCTATCTATCTATCTATCTATCTATCTATCTATATATATATATATACCTACACCTATATCTGTTTATTGACGTAGAATTCTATAAACATTAAATATGTGAAATGCGGGCTGCTTTTACAGGCTAATAGTCCCATCAATAAACATTTACCGAGCACCTGCTATGTGTCAGGCACTGTGTTTAATGCTAGAAATTAAAAAAAAGAGAGAGAGAAAAGATAACCCCTGCCTTCAAATATCTTATGATCTAATGGGTGGGATAACATTGAAACAAATATATATATAAAGAAAGTCATATACTGGATAAATAAGAAACAATTTATAGAGAAAAGACAATAGAATTGAGGGCTTGAAAAAGCCTTCTAGTAAATGAGGAAATTTTATTTGTGATTTAAAGGAAGCAAAGATAATCAATAGATAGAGTGGATAAGGGAGAGCATTCCAGGCATGGGGAACAACCAGAGAAAATACCCAGATTCAGGAGATGAATTGTCTTATTTCTAGTACAGTCAGGGGGCCAGCTCACTTGATCAAAAATAATGTATAGGGGATTATGGTGTAAGAAGACTGAAGAGGTAGGAGGAGGCTAGGGTATGAAGGGCTTTGAATTGGAAACAGAATTTTTATTTTATTCTGGAGGAAATAGGGAGCCATTGAAGTTTATGAAATAGGGAGGTGCTAATAACATAATCAGATCTGCACTTTAGGAAAATCATGTTAGTGGGTGACTGAAGAATGGATTGGGGTGGGGAGAAACTTGAATCGGGCAGACTTATCAGAAGTCTGTTGCAGTAGTTCAAGCACAGAGTGATGAGGGCCCACACGAAAGTGGTATCAGGAGAGAGAAGGGGGGCAATTATGCGAGATATTGCAGAGGTAAAATTGACAGATCTTGGCAACAGGCTAGATATGGGGAAAGGGGGAGGTGAGAGATAATGAGGAGTCCAGATTGACTCCTAGGGTACAAGCCTGAGGGACTAAGAAGATGGTGTTGCTGTCTACAGTAATAGTAGGGGGAGGGGATGTTAGGGGGAAAGATAATTACCGTGTTTCCCCGATAATAAGACCTATCCTGAAAATAAGCCCTCCCCTTATTGCGTAAGATTCCTCTAAAATAAGCCCTCCCCCGAAAATAAGCCCTATTGAGATTGCTACTGTAGTGAAGGTGATCCCCTGCGCTACACGCTACATTACGGTACCCATGAGAGCAGTGCCGCAGAGGAGAGCTGAGGCAGGACAACATAAAAGCCCGGTATGTAAGCGGGAGTGAGGGGGCATGATGGAGGATAAAAAGGGCATGATGGAGGAAAAAAGAAGAACTCAGGGGGCATGATGGAGTGAAAAGAAGGACTGATGGTCATAATTTTATTATTCTGTCTGTTTTGACCCCCAGACATGAGTACAAAAAGGAAGAGCTACCATATACTGTTGAGTATAAGAAAGCAATTGTAGAGGAGTCACATGGCAAGAATCTTGCTGTTTTCTGTAAAGAAAAACTTTTGGATCTTCGAATGGTCAGAAAATGGAGAGCAGATTATAATAACCTCAATCAACAGGTGGATGAGGGAAAAGGGAAAAAGCGCAGGTCTGGATCAGGTCGGCAGCCCTTATATCCTGACTTGGAGATCCTCATTGGTGAATGGATTGCTGACAGGAGAGCAAAGGCCTTGGTTGTGCACAGGGCTGATATTCAAGCATTTGCCCTTTCAATGGCACCAGAGTTTGAAATGGTCTCAGAAGGATTCAAAGCATCACAACACTGGTTGGACGGTTTCCTTCAATGGTATGAACTGTCCCTAAGAAGATCAACAACACTGTTTAAGCTGGAAGATGCTGAAGTTATTAAATGTGCACTTGCATTCAAGTCCATTATTGATAGGATCGACATTTCCAAGTACCAAACCTGCAATATGATTGCTATGGATGAAACTGCAGTGTTTATGGGACAAGGATCTCAAACAACAATTAATCACAGGGGTGCAACGTCAATCTACATTCCCACCACTGGCTATGAAAGTGCACGGGTCACCTGTGTTTTGGCAATTCATTTGGATGGAAAGAAAGCCACACCTCTAATCATCAGTAAGGGCAAGAAAGATAAGATTGAACGTGTATCTGGCATTTATGTTCTTGAAACTGAAAAAGCCTGGTGTACACAAGTCGTTATAAGAAAGTGGGTTGATTTAATGCTGCCACTTGTTATGCGAGGTAACCAAAGAGGTCTGATAGTCTGGGACTCAGCCAGCCCTCACCGCACTAAAGAAATGAACTTCCTTGCAGAGAGAAGAATAGATCAAGTAATGATTCCTGCAGGAATGACTGCCTATCTCCAGACCCTTGATATTTCAATAAACGAGCCATTCAAGGACCATTTGCGCATGGAAGTCAATGACTACATTGAAAATAGAATGGAAAGAAATCAGCGTGGAAACTTTGTGAAGCCCTGTCTGCAAGAAGTCGTGACTTGGGTGAAGAAGTCATGGGATAAAATTACTGACAGCTGTGTCACCAAGGCACTATGAGCAGGTTACCTGGAAAAGACATATTCATTTAAAGAGAGCTATATTGCTGGACATGACAGATTGGGTCCACTTCTTCTGAAGGAAATGGAGGCGCAAGACATCCAGGACGGAATTCAGGATATGGACAGTTATGAAGATGTTGTTGAAGAAGATGACATGATCATTATTGAATAAAGGTACATTTTTTTGTTCACATTTACCTGTTTATTAAAATTGCTGTCAATGTTCATTGAAATAAGCCCTCCCCTGAAAATAAGCCCTCTGGTGTTTTTCTGTCCAAAAAAATTAATAAGACAGTGTCTTATTATCGGGGAAACATGGTAGTTCTGTTTTAGACATATTGAATTTAAAATGTTAACTGTATATCAATTTGAGATGTCTAAAAGACATTTGGAGATGAAAGACTTGGGGTCAGCAGAGAATTTGAGGTAGGATAAGTAGATGTAATCATCATCAGTTAAGGAGGTGGTAATTGAATCTGTGGGAACAAAAGGGATTACTAATTGAATAGTGAAGAGGTTAGCCTTGGTAAGGACTAAGAATACTTCATCAAATAAGTGGTAAAGGAGGAGAGAGTGGCAGAGGGCATATGAATGATGGGAGATAAGGAAGAGGTGAGAAGAGGGAAATGTCCACAAATGGCTTTATTTTTTTTTCCTATGAAATATGAGGCTAGATTCTAAACTGAAAGTGAGGGAAGGGGAACCATGGGAAGCTTGAGGAGAGATAAAAAGGTTTGGATAGATAGAGAGATATACAGAATAAATACAAAGTAGTTAGATACAAGGAATAATTTGTTGGAAGCTTTAGGAAGAGATTCATATAGAAGTGACTTAAAGTTACATCTTGAACAAAGAAAGTGATTATGGGACAAAGTTAAGAAGGTGAAGAAGGAGTTCATTCTAGGTATAGTGGGGATAGGTGGTTGGGGAAGGGGGAAGTAAGGTGGTCAGTTCAAAAGCATGGAGGTGGAACAAATATTTCTATTTTTCAGTGGAACAAGCTTAGGGAAGTTGATCTTCAACTCAGAAAGTATGGGAACTGGGATTCAAAATCCTATATCCTCAGCCCAAATCTATTATTCTTTCGATTGCAACCTCCTGCTTTGTTTAAATGTCTTTTGAAAAGAAGTTATCTTCACATCTGATCAATGCTACATTTGATCTTGGTTGATAGAAATGACACCTGGGAATATAATCTTTACAAGGTTGGCCATTGTTTTTATGTGACCTTCATATTGAGTAGGTGTGGGAAGTTCTTTGTGCAAACCCTGTTTCTCAAGGTGCCAAAATGACATTTTTTTTTCTGATCACAAAATCTTTGAACATTTGCCCTTCCTTCTTTCCTTTTCATTTGATATCTTACACTAAATGTGTACCTTTAAAGATGGGTACACATTTTTGGCTGTATAGGGGTCATAGTAAATTAAATTTCAAGTTGTCCTCGGTTAACTCTCTGTCCTCTTGCTGCCTGTGACTGTGATTACTCTATATCACTAAACATAGTTCAAATTCTTCCAGAGCATTGCGTGGCTGTTCAGAATCTATGGGCTATTTTTTACAAACAGTGGAGATTGATGAAAATATGCATAGCCTGTACAAGAACAGCTTATGTGTAAACAAGCCATTCATTTAGAAGCCAGTAGTTACCTCTCAGTTCCGTAGAAGTCATCATTTTTTTTGAGGAATAATGCTCCCTTTGACAGTGTTACTCATATTTAATAAAGAAGAATGTAAAGGATATGTTCTTGCTGGAGTTTTTCCTCCTTTCTTTCTGATTACTCACTTATCTATTTATATGTCATCATGGTGAAGAATTTTGTCACCTAGTGACCAGTTTTCTAGAAGAAGCCTCTGTCTATTTAGCTAAAGCTGGTTCTCAGACAGAAAATATTAAAAATGCATGTTTCTACTTAAATAAAATATTGTTACTTTTTTTTAAAGCAATTGGGGTTAAGTAACTTGCTCAAGGTTACACAGCCAATTATTTCTGGGTGTGGTGCTAAGTATCTGAGTCCGGATTCAATCCCCAGGTCATCCAGACACTGGGGCCGGTGCTCTTACTTGCTGTGCTACCTGGCCACCCCTAAAATATTGTTTTTATAGAATCCTTGGAGATAGGTTCTAATTGATTTTCCTCTTAGCCAATTCACTTTTCATCCTTCACCTAGAAGTGTCCAAGGCCTGTTTGAAGGCCTTGAAGGCCACCAATGAATGAATCAACCAATCAATCAAAAAAAGTTTATTGAGTGCCTTCTATGTTTTTAGAGATGTATAATACATTATGGAGGTTATGAGGAAATATAAGGCATGGTTTTCTACAGCGTACAGATGAACAAGAAATTAGGTAACTATACCGTAAAAGCAGTTAACTATTGAGAGGATAGCAAAAGTTGGGGCTGTGCAATGGAAAACTGAGCTTGACTTTCATTCATCTTACATATGGTTCCAAGGATCCTATAACTGTAAAAATTCTGCCTGATTGCTGTGTATGCATAAATATATCATATAAGTAATTTAATATAGCATATTGTATCATCAATTTTATATGCATAATATATTAAAATAATCAATTATAAATGTGTGTATACATAAATACATATACATACATGTATGCATGCATCTTTGTATCTATATCTACAGCTTATTTATCATTGTGATAGTAATGGCAATCAAAGCCAGGGGACTCTCAACAACGGCTTCCCAGAATTCAGATCAAATCACAGAACACTTCTCAAAGTGAGTCCCAAAACAAAGCTACACATCAGGGCTTATATAGCCTTCTCCTGGCTCAGAGAATGTAACAACCTTATTGACTCACTGGCCAATCAAGAAGTATCTACTGAAAAACAAGCCTCCCACCCCAGGCTTCAGGTGCACATTAGCCTAGGGGCAGGGAAGATCTTTAAAATTTACATTTCCATTACAATCATCTATCCATATGTGTGTATATGTATATACATAGATACATACATGTACATACACACATATGCATACACATACATACATCTATACATACATACATATGAACACTGGATGGCAGAGCTCTTAATAAACATATTTTATTGGCCAAGATGGCTATAGATATTCTGAATTAGTTTGAAGCTTATGCTCTCAGTGTGTGCAAAGGAAAAATACTATTAAGTCATGCTGAATATTTAGACAACATAAGTATGAACAAAATTTTAGGACTCATCAAAATTGATTTTTGGTCTCTGGAAGCAGCTAACAGCAACATATGCCATATACTGCTGATAAATACACTTTACAAGCTATACACAAGAATATCTTATTAGGACCAAGAAAGTTTCCACATTTTCTAAAGCATTGTGGGAGAAACATTCCTCAGAATAGAGATTTCCTGTTAGGATCCAATTCTGACTAAGGCAGAGATTTAAAAATATATAACTCAAGAAAATGTTAGCTTCAGTTGGCATCAAGAAGTCTAGAACAACATCTTATATGACTTAAGGGGACCCATAACCTGAATGTTTCAACAGAACACCAAGAAATATATTAGAGACACTGAGATCAGAACAAAAATCTCAGTGGAACTAACATGTGACTTTCCTAACCCATGTATTTAACTTCATCAGGAATAATGCCACTGACTTTATTCCCTACTTCCTGAAGTTTGATCATGAGTAACACCTACTTACTAACTTATGTTTCAGTCTCGGAAGAAGGAGAATATTCAGATACAGCCAGTAAACACCACAATAGCAAGAACAATTATAATAAAGATTTTTATAGCCCTTACCATGTGCCAGGCACTGTGATAAACATATAATAATTATCTTCACAACAACCCCAGGATGTAGGTGTAATTATATTTCCATTTTACAGACAAGGAAACTGAAGCAGACAGAGGTAAAGTGTACATCTCTTGGTAGAGAGAGGAAATAAAAGGAAACTTACTACTTTGCTCCAACTGTAGTTCAGAAATATGATTAAAGAAAAAAAAATAATGGTATGATGATTTAGTTTGTTATTAAGGCAAATGAACTAAACAAAATTATCAAGTAGTTATTATATGTCAGGTGCAGGGCTAAGTACTGGGGATACAAAAAAAAGGTCAAAACAGTCCCTGCTCTTAAGAAGCTCACAATCTAATGGAGAAGACAATATGCAAATAATTATGTACTTATAACACATGTCTACAGTATCAATCAGCAGTAATCTTAGAGGAAAGGACTAGCAAAGGCTACTTTAAGTTAGTAAAGAGTCTGGGAGAAAGGAGAACAAGGAGGTGGAAGTGAGGAGTATTCAAGGCATGAAGACATCCAGTGCAAAGGCCCAGGAAATGCTTCATTTATGGAACTAGAAGGACGCCAATGTATCATAGAAAACAACAGAAGGGGTAAAATGTAAAACCAGAAAAACAAGAAGGGAGCATGTTATGAATGACTTTAAAAGTCAAAGAGAGGACTCTCTTAAATCCTGGAGGTAATAGGTAACCACTGAAGTTTATTGAAATGGTGCCTTAATTCCCCTGAGAAGTCTGTGTCTTTATGGGACACTCACATTATCAGATTTACAGAAAACTATCATATCTAATTTTGGAGACAATTAGGACAATATACTGTGGACTAGACAATGCTTTTTTGTTTTGTTTTGTTTACAAAATAGCTCAAGATTGGCGGGAACTCTACAAAGACAATCTATCCCAATCACTCTTGTACTCTCTGATGAGCAATTTGAGACTGATGAACTCATCTCAGCATATCCTAAGTGAAACCACCTGGCATTTGAGCAAAGATTATCTGACCTAGACAGTGGCTCAGAAATAGACATTTCAAGTGAAGGTGGTTTTATATACTGCACCCTACCAAATGTTTCCAGTAACGGGAAAGAAACCGGACCCAGAAGTAACACCTTTTGTAACTAGTGCCTAACCAAACAGGCACCAAGATTAGTAATGTTGCTTGCAAACCTAGCACTTGTAGAATGTGTACAAGTTCAGATTTAAGTTGAGATTTAGACTATAATTCTTTTTTTGTTGTTTGTTTTTTTGGAGGGCAATTGAGGTTAAGTGATTTGCCCAAGATCACACAGCTAGTTGTTGTGTTAAGTGTCTGAGGCCAGATTTGAACTCAGGTCCTCCTGACTCCAGGGCCAGTGCTCTATTCACTGCGCCACCTAGCCGCCATAGACTATAATTCTGAAGAAGTTTATTATAGCCTATACCATCAACTGGTACGTTATAGGGGCCCATAGTTCAGTCAAAGTACAAATGAAAAGAATTATTAGACCAATACTGAGAATACCATGTTCCAGGTGAAACTGGTTAAAGGATTATACAGATCCTTAGTCAGATGATAATATGAATATTTACCCATTCAATGAGTTCCTTGCAAGTAATTGCATAAGTTCATTGATGCAAATGTCAATTACTACATATTAAATATGGTCCTATTTTATTATTATTTCTTTTTATTTTTTTATATCAGCATCATGCATGTATTGTAGCTACATTCATCTGTTGTCCATGATTAGTTTTGACATTAGCTATGTACCCATAATATGCTGATGTTATCACTTGAATTTGTTTTGCTGTTATTTATATTCTTGGTGTGTGTTGCTCAGGCATTATCATGTAATACATCCTACATACAGTTTAGATCCATAGTCACTGAAGCTCACTGTAAAGTTGTACTCTGAATTGTAATAATGACAACAATAGTAATAAGGACAATAAGAATGAAAACAATGATTAGCATTTGTGGAGACCACTTCAAGGTTTTGCAAAGCACTTTATAAGTATTATGTCTTTTTATTCTCACAACCAAACAGGAAGGTAGATCTATTGCAAATATTATTGATATATATTTGCTGTTCAATGGAACTCTGAGGTGAGTACCAGGAACACTTGTCTAATCATTCTTATTATATAAAGTACTGACATATTTCAACTTAAATTCAGATATCCCATGCTATTTTTTCAAGGAACTATATAATTTCAGATACTGGGGGATGAATTTAGTAACACTTTTGAGAACTAAATGTCATTCTGAGATTTGGAATTGAGTGGAAAATAATTTCTTCTTTATCCTGAGAAAGACTTGTAATATTGCAATCTTCAAAATGGAGGGTAGATTTGTGTCATTTCCAAGAATTAAAACAACAACATACATATGAAAAAATGGATAGAAAGGAAGAAACAAAGGCTTCCTGAACTGAGTGCCTTCAAAGACATTACTACAAATATAGTGTCCTTAATTCTCTCTGTGCCTTAACTTGCTGAACTGGAGAGAAGCAACCTCATGGGATGATGAAAAAAGAAAAGGAAAGAAAGGATAACTGTGCTGTGGTGGAAGACAGAGAAGTAAAGAAGGACCACTGCTTCCCAGAAGACATTTTGGAGCTTGAAGCTACCAGTTGTAATAGCCTCTTTAAGAAGTGAAGTATTTTCCAAAGGATCTTCTTCCCCCACCTCTCCTCCCTATATTTTTCCAGTAAAAATAACTGTTGTGTTCCATGTTTAAATCTATCTTCTATATTCTGATTTTGCCTCACCCATAAGGAAATCCAGGATGGATTAAGTAAGAATGACTTGTATTTTATATTTTGTCTGTTCCAAGAAAATAGGAATAAAGGAAGCCTGGGTTTAATTGAAGATACAAAAAAATTAAATTAAGACAGGAAGTCATGCCTCTCTGATTATTAGCAACTTTCAAAATAATGGCTTTAACTTATTATGATTTATTCACAACTATTCACCTGAAATAAATTCAACAAAATGTCAAAGAAAGGACCCGAGTCATCGTATTGTCCTTTAGCTGAAAATGACCTAATGTAGCAGCAGTATGTGTCTGATTAAATCTCTATTAAAGCATAGGGGCAGGAAGGAAAGGGTTATTGTCTACTAGGTCACACTTTAACTGTCCAATAGGGACAAGGTAATTGAGGACTGGAAGGATTTTGCTCTTCTCTTCTCTAAAGGGAAAATAGAACAGAGCCATCTCCAAAAACTTTCTCTATGAACCTTCAAGGTATTAGGGCTATGAAGAAGGCATTAGGGTTATGATAAGATATTAGTTTTATATTCTATTATTAACAGGTAAATAATTAATCCTTACACATTCCTTTTGAAATTAACTAAATTTTCATACTTTTATATATTTTTTTCTTGGCACTTCCATCTCAAAATATCTGCTTAGTTCTGATGTTCTCATTAAGAATGCCTGTAAATTCTGTTTAATTTAAGGTTCATTCCCCACCCACCACCACCACACACACACCCTTTTCATTATATTTGTTTTGCTAGATATGTTATCCATGCTTTTAAGTTTTTATTTTTCCTCTTGATTTAGGGAATATTATATGCCATGCTTTTCTCTTCTTTAGAATTGCAATTGTTATGTGTGAATTTCTGATTCCAAGTCCATAGTTCTTTCAAATGTATCATGCAAAAATTATACAAATTATTAACATCTAATTCAAACCAACCAACCAACCAATCAAAAAGCAATCCCCATTACAATGCATCTTGATGTTGCTTGAATACCTTCTGTGAGGAGTGAATTCACTAGCTCTTGAAGCAGACCATTTATTTTCAGATCATTCTAATTGTTCAAGTGTTCCTCTATATTAAACCTCAATTTACCCCTTTGTAACATCTACCCATGACTTCTTTTTTTCCTCCTCTAGGACCAAGAAGAATAAGTCTAATCCCTTTTTGATAAGTCTCACAAGTACTTGAAGGTAACTATCATATTGCCTTGACCCTACACTTCTCCAGGCTAAATCTCTCCAGTTTCTTTAGTCTATTTTTATATGACATATATTTAAGATCCTTCACTAGTCTTACAGCTTTATCTTGGTGTTCTCCAGATATTTATGGACTTTCAAAATTGTAGTGCCTATAACTGAAGACAACATTCCCTAAATAATTTGATTAGGATAAAGAAGAGAGGAACTATGATTACCTTAATGGAATAAGCATTTAAATAGCTCCTTCTGTGTACCAGGTGCTGAGTTAAACACTTTTTACAAATACCATCTCATTTATACAACCGAAGATTAGACTACTGTGATAGTGGTGGTGGTGGTAGTAGTAGTGATTGTGGTGGTGTTCTATAACACTCTATTAATTCATTTTGAGTTCATAGTTCTTTAGAGTTCCCATGTTGATCTATCTGTGCCTCTTTCATTTTGAACTTCTTGTACATTAATTCAAGTGTAAGATTTTACATTTATCTGAATTGAATTTCATCTCATTAGACTCAATCGATTTTTTACTTACCCAGATATTTTAGAAGTTGACTTCCATCATGCTTTTTATTGAGCAGCTGAGTGGTAAATTGGATTTTGAGAAAAGAAGGCCTGGGTTTGAATTCTGTTGCAGAATTCTGCTTATTATCTGTGGCAAATCATTTGAGTTCACTTAGTCTCAGTTTCCCCATCTGTAAAAAGAGGAGTTTATAATAGATGACCTCTAAGGTTCCTTTTAGGTCCCAGCTGATCAACTTATGATTCTCTTTTTAGCTTTATGCCACATGTGAATTTGATAAAAATACCATCTATTCTTTATTCAAATCATTAATTAAAACATTAAACAGTACAAGATTAAACAGATTCCTAGGGTACTCTACTGGTTGTTTTCCAGGCAGACATGGAATTATTAAAGGAGTGTTTCATTCTTTATATTTGTATTGCAAGCACCTAGCACATAATAGGCAATTAAGAAATATTTCTTGAGAACGATTATTTTGAATTTAGTATCATTAACCTCTCTTACCATAAATTTAATCTTTTCCTTGTTAGTATACACTTTTTGTTCAAACTAAAAAAATTTAGATAATGATAGTAACTTAATTACAAACTGTTTTTTATTTATTCATTTACTTGTTTGTTTATGTCATATTAAAATGACCAACCTATCTTAAGAATCAGTGTAGATCTACTAAACTGGACACAACCTTAAGACAAAAAAAAATCACTTTTGGAAAAGTATTACCATAAAATTGTATCTATCTTCTGAGTTATATTTAATGAAGCCTTTTATATTTTATATAAATTCTTTGGTCTTCCAGAGAAATTTTCATATAATTTTACAATTTCTTGTGTGTTCTCCTCTCTTGATTCTGCTTTCTTTGCTCTTTCAGTAAAGTCTCCCCACATTTCCTTATGTACTTCATATTTACTATTTTTTATTGTACAATAACATTCTTTTATATTTCATAAGATCATTTCCCTTTTGATGCATGCTTGGTTTCTTTCTATATTGTTCTTACCACATCATGTTCTGCTACTAGTATTTTAGAATATGTGGAAATTATCTTTGTGTATTGTCCCCTTTGTGGAATATAATTAGTACTCAACTTACTTTACAGATGAGTTCGGAAAGATTATGTGTTTTCTACAAGTTCAGAGTGTAGCAGATAGGAGAGTTATAGTTTAGATTCACTGAGAAGGCGAGCAGTATGATGTAGATAATACATATGTAGTCATGCGAATCATTTCCATATTAGTTGTGCTGTGAAAAGAAATACAGACCTAAACAAAACAAAACACCTCAGAAAAATGAAGTGAAAAAAAAAAGTATGCTTCAATTTGTATTTAAATACCATTAGTTCTTTCTCTGAGGAAGGATAGCATTTTTCATCCTAAGTCCTTTAGAGTTTCCTGTATCACTGTATTGTTAAGAATAGCTATACCTTCACCGCTGATCATCGTACAATATTGCTGTTACTTTGTACACAGCATAAGTTATTTTGCATCAGTTTATGCAAGTCTTTCCAGGTTTTTTTTTTTCCTTCTGAAAGCATCCTATTCATAATTTCTTATAACACAATATTATTCCATCATAATCACATGCCTCAATTTGTTCAGTCATTCCACAATTGATGGGCATCCCCCCCAATTTCCAATTCTTTTCAATGAGAAAAGAGCTTTAATAAACATTTTTATATGTATAGGTCCTTTTGTCCTTTTTAAAAAATCTCTTCTTTTAGATACAAACCTGGTAGCAGTATTACTAGTCAAAGGGTATGCATAGATTTATAGACGTTTGGGCATGGCTCCAAATTACTCTACAGACTCGTTGAATCAGTTTACCACTCCACCAAAAATACATTAATGTCTCATTTTTCTCCATATTCCATCCACCATTTGTCATTTTCCTTTTTGGTCCTATTAGCCAATTTAACATGTAGCACCTCAGAATTTTTTTTAATGTACATTTCTCCAAGTAATAGTGAGTTAGAACATTTTTTCATTATGGCTATAAATAGCTTGATTACTTCACCAGAAAACTGTTAATATCTTTTAATCATTTAACAATTGGGGAATGGCTCTTGTTTTTATAAATTTGACTCAGTTCTCTATATGTTTGAGAAATGAGGCCTTTGTCAGAGAAACTTGCTTCAAAACTTTTTTTTTTTCAGTTACTATTGCTAGCTATATTTCCCTTCATCCTATTTCCCCTATCCTGTTTATTATATTCTCTCTCCTTTCACCCTGGCCCTCCTCAAAAGTGTTTTGCTTCTGATTACTCCCTCCCTCAATCTACCCTTCTTCTATCACTCCCCACCCCATTGTCTTATCCCCTTCCCCTTCTACTTTCCTTTTGGGCAAGATAGATTTCTATATCCAATTGAACGTGTATGTTATTCCCTCTGAGTCAATTCTGATGAGAGTAAGGTTCACTTACTCCACCTCCAACTTCTTCACCTCCACCATAAAAGCTTTTATTTGACTCTTTTGTGTGAAATAATTTATCCCATTCCACCTCTTCCCTTTCTCCCAATACATTCCTCTCTCACCTCTTAATTTTATTCTTTTTTTTTTTAAGCAATTGGGGTTAAGTAACTTGCTCATGGTTACACGACCAGTTATGTCTGGGTGTGGTGCTAAGTATTGGGTGATCTTACTCACTGAGCCACCTGGTTCTCCAGTTTTTTTCATTCATATATATCATCTCTTCATATTCAATTCACACCTTTGTCCTCTGTCTATATAGATGGTTTCTCATTGCCCTAACAATGAGAAAGGACTTATGAGTTACAAGTATCATCTTCCCATGTAAGAATAGTTAAAACTTATTAAGTCCTTTAGGATTTCCCTTTCCTGTTTGCCTTTTAAGGCTTCTCTTGATTCTTGTATTTGAAAGTCCAATTTGCTACTCAACTCTGGTCTTTTCATCAAGAATGCTTGAAAGGGGGGAGGCCAGGTGGCTCAGCGAGTAAGAGCACTGGCTCCAGTGTCGGGATGACCTGGATTGAATCTGGGCTCAGATACTCAGCACCACACTCAGAAATAACTGGCTGTATAACCTTGAGCAAGTTACTTAACCCCAATTGCTTTAAAAAAAAAAGAATGCTTGAAAGTCCTCTATTTCATTAATTATTTATTTTCTTTTCTGAAGGCTTATACTAAATTTTCCAGGGTAGGTGATTCTTGATTATAAACCAAACTCCTTTGCCCTCTGGAATATCATAAGATAAGCACTCCAGTCCTTTAATGTAGAAGCTATTAAATCTTGTGCTATCCTGATTGTAGTTACATGACACCTGAATTGTTTCTTTCTGGCTGCTTACAATATTTTCTCCTTTACCTGGGAGCTCTGGAATTGGGTATAATTTTCCTTGGAGTTTTCATTTTGTGGTCTCTTTCAAGAGGTGATTTGTATATTCTTTCAATTTCTATTTTACCCTCTGGTTCTAGAATATCAAGGCAGTTTTCCTTGATAATTCCTTGAAAGATGATATCAAGGCTCTTTTTCTATTCATGTCTTTCAGGTAATCCTATATGTTAAAAATTATCTCTGAAGGATCTATTTTCTAGGTCAGTTGCTTTTCCAATGAGATATTTCACATTGTCTTCCTATTTTTTTCATTCATTTGGTTTTGCTTTATTGTTGATTTTTCATAAAATCATTAGGTTCTATTTGCTCAATTCTAATGTTGAAGGAAGTATTTTCTTTAGTGAATTTTTGTGCATTTTTCGCATTTGGCTAATTCTACTTTTTCGTGCATTCTTCTTTTTAGTTGACTTTTTAGACATCTTTTACCATTTGGCCTAATCTCTTTTTTATGGTGTTATTTTCTTCAGTATTTCTTTTTCCTTTACCAACCTGTTGACTTGTTTTTCATGACTTTCTTGCATTGTTCTCCTTTGTCTGCCCAATTTTTCCTCTACCTCTCTTAGTTTATTTTAAAATTTCTTTTTGAGCTCTTTCATGGCCAGAGGCGAATTCATCTTTTTCTTGGAGGCTTTGGATGTAGGAGCTTTGATTTTATATTCTTTTTCTGGTTGTGTGTTTTGATCTTCCTTGCCACCAAAGTAAGATTCTATTGCCTGATTTTCCCCCACTGTTTGCTCCTTTCCCCAGTCTATTTCTTAATTTTTACATCTTTGTTAAAGTGGGGCTCTTTGTTAAAGTAGGGCTCTTTTTCCTGGTTGAGGGTGCACTGTCCCAAGCTTAAGGGATTTTGAGCAGATGTTCTCAGAGATACTTCAAGGGATCTGTAAATTTTCAGTTCTTGTAAGGTGGTATGATATAAGGAAAGGTGTTTGCTTCTCTCCTGGCCTGTGCTCTAGTCTGTGAGTGATCACAAAAACCCTTTGCAGCCCTGTATCTGCAAGGAGTCTCCCCACTCCACTGTGGCCACAAGCTTTGGTTTTCTAGTGCTTCTCCTCACTCTGGGACTGTCACCCAGAGTTGTGACACAGGTCTTATTATGGTCAGAGATACAGAGCTGTAATGTAATGCCAAAAGAAAGGCAACTTCCCAGGTTCAAAATACCAGCATAGGTGCTCTCTATTTTATTCAGTAACAAACCCAGAACAGAGAAGATCAAAACATGACAGCATTCAAAATACAGCATTTACTAAGTGTGATTAAATCATCTCCAAGGCCTACCCCACCCCAGGACTTTCCAATCATTCAATCAATTACAAAGTCTCTGTTCCAAATACTTCTCCACCCCTAGGCTATACCTTAATTAAGTCCACCACAAAGCCCCTCTTCTCAAATGGAGATTAGTTTCCAAACATAAGTAAAATACATTCATTTGCTCAACCATAGAACACAAAAAGGTCAAAAGTTCCCCACCACTGGATCACAATTGAATCTACCCCAGAGTTACATCAAGTTTAAACACAACACTTAATACCCAAATGGAGGTCTTTTCTTCATCTTGACACGAGGCAAGTTCTCAGCAATCTTAGTTCCTGGAGAGACAAGGCTTAGCAAGGCCATAAGATACATTGCCAGTCCCTTCATGAATTTATCCTCTGTCTGTAGAACAGTCCTAGAACCCCTGAACACATTAGCAAAGCCCTCTCCCAGGATTTCTGTAAACATACAACAAGAAAATCCTTCTTCAGGGCTTCTGAACCAACAGAAAGGCTCCCAGACCCCTGCAACAACAGCACTGTCCTTCACCAGTGGACAGTATTCATTCTGTCTGCCGGACAGTCTCCAGACCCCTGCAACAACAGTACTGTCCCTCACCAGTGGACAGTATTTACTCTCAGTACTGTCCCTCACCAGTGGACAGTATTCACTCTCTGTCTGCAGGACAGTCTCAGGCCTTCTTAACCAAATGCCAGGTTCCAGGACTTCTTCAACAGGACAGTCTTTCACCAGTGGACAAATCTGGCAAAATAACATCAAAACAGACAGACAAAGTACCAGCAAAACAGCCATGTCTCCTCAGTCCTTAGCAGCTCAGGGGGCAGGTCTCAAAAGTCCAGGGCAATTCAAAGCGGCCACCAGCAATCTCTTAATCTCTCTCCACGAGGTGCTGCTTCCAAAAAGAACTTCCGCCTCTCTCTAGTGTCTCTCCAAATCTACGTCACCAGCTCCTCCCAGTCAGGACTTTCTTTTCACATCAAAAAGTCCATCCCACAGGTGGGATTAACAAGCTCTGGGTTTTAATACAATCAATTTGAAAACCAAGCCCAATACAGGGGAATCTCCACATTCCATTACTATCACAAGAGCCCTGCCTCATTGCTAGAAAAAAATACTGCTGCAAACTGCTTTTGACCAATTGTTCAATTCCTTTTCTCTTTGTGGGCTGAGAGTTCCAGAAGCATCTGCTCCTGCTACTGATTCAGTGGCTCTCAAGGCCTACTTTTGGTTTGTAGGGGCTGGGTCTGTGCTGATGCAAACTATACTGGCCTGTGCTCCACTCTCACCAGGTATGACAGACCTTTGCTGCAGATCTTCTAAGTTGTCTTTGGCTAGAAAATCATTTCACTCCATCCTTTTGTGGGTATTCCTGATCTAGGAATTGTTTTTATGGCATTATTTAAAAGCATTTGGAGGGGTTTGAGGGAGAGGTCAAGGGAGCCACGGCATTTTATCTGCCATCTTGACTCCACCATCTCCACCACTGGGAATTTTAATAGAAATGGGAAATCCATAAATATGTATGTTACTACATTTTTTCTCTCTCTTTTTTTTAGAAAATATGAACATTTTCTTCCTTGTAGAAGCCCTCCAAACAGCTTCCAAGTACTAATAATAAAGGTTCCTGATGAAGAGTATCTTCTATAATGAGGATGCCATCCTGTAGCTATTTTAAGTCTGGTGGCACAAAGAGATGAGTGGAAGACGAGGTGGAGACTGAATTGAGAGGAGATGAGGATGTATAGAAGTACAAAGTTAGTGACATTAAGAGATATATAGAGCCAAAAGGGGACAATTTTTTCTAAAGACCAAAAATTCTCTGCCTGTTCATTTCATGCACCCTCAATATCTTATACTCTGTCAAACCAAATTACTTTTAGCTTCAATACACAGTCCCCTACTCCTGGAATCATTTTTATTAGTGCTTGCAAGCTTGCAGGAGGAGCTAAAATTTTGATCAGAAACAAGGTGCACTTTGAAATTAATCTACCATTCCCATGCCTCTGCATTGTCTATCTTTTATGCCTAGAATGCATTTCCTCCTTATCTATATTCTGTAGACTTCCTTTGTTTCTTCAAACCTTTTTGGATCCATTAGTTGTTAGAGGACTCATTTCTTACATTTTGTTGTATCTGGATTTAAAATTTTATTCTATATATACTTCTATGACAAACATTCTGACAAGACTTGGTCTGACTGCTTTACAAGGGACCCTAAATTGCTATGAACTTTTGGGAGTGCATAAGAAATGAAGCTATTATAGCATCAACATTAAGAGGTGGAGTTTCCTCTACTCTAGCACTTTTTAAATTTCTTCAATCAAAGATGGGGAGACAGAGAGAGAGAGAGAGAGAGAGAGAGAGAGAGAGAGAACAATGGCAAAAGAAACAGGGGATACAGGATGTTTTTCAGGAGAAAAACTTTCTAACCTTTCACTAACTCTCAGTGTGGTTTATTAAGAGAGTCTAGCAGGAACTATAGCTCCTTATAGAAACTGAATAGGGTGAATTCACTCTACTTGTTTCTCCCTTTAATTTCGTTGTTTGATGAAGTGGGCAATATGGTTCATAAAAATAAGATAATTTTTGTTGCATCCTGAATTGATCTTTTTGCTATAGACTAGAGTATTATGCTGGTCCTGGTAGGGGGCCAGTGGAAAACTGATTAACCAAAACCAAATTTCTGAGGGGCCGTTCTCCCATTTTGGCAATTAACACATTGCCGAGAGGTTTGTGTCATTTTGTGAATTTTATTTACAGTCTGTATTTTTCAGTAATTTACTAAGCCTTAGGGAAAAGGAAGCCAAGTGGAACTCAGACTTTTGCTCTGTGCTAAAACTCTTAGTAACTAATTTCATTATTTCCCTATAGACCCACTTTGCACTAGGGACTGCTAAGATTTGGTTCAGCTCTATGATGAGAAGGTGTATGAGGGATAGAGACTGTAAGAGCAGGTCATGGCTTGGTGGGTGTAGAGAAATGTGGTCAGATTCACCCATTGTTCCCAAAGGGAAAGAGTAAAATTTGCTCCTTATTTAAACTATCCTACATGTGAATATGCTGGGAACCAATAATGTATATGTATTGTCTATCTCCATGGCCCCAAAAGAATATAGCACTCCTTGAGTATAGAGACTGCTTAATTTTTGTGTTTATATCACCATTTTCTACTGCAGTGTGTGTCACCCAGTAGGCACTTGATAAATGTTTATTGATTGATTGAGAAATACCTTGATTTGATTATGAAGCAAACATTATCAGAATCAGCTATTCCTCTTTAACGTAAACATTCACACGCACACATACATACACATCTACCCATTGTTTAACGAGTTCCTTATTAAGTAGCCCACAATGTGGACTACTTAATAAATTCCATATACTGTCTCAAAAATTGATCCTAGTAAAAATATCTTGGACAAAATCACTTTTTTCAAAGTAACAATCTGGGAGAAATGAAAATTACACAGCACATTTTTTTAGAGTCTTTTGGGTGGTGACTTCAGTGTCATTGTGGTGATTGACAATATTACATAAGAGAATGACTGAAAACAATAATAAAAAGCAACAACCAAAAATACATTTTGTTTTGGGAACTGAGTACTTTTAGCAGAGCAATCTAAATCTTTCTTTGTGCTCTGCTGTTTTTCTTCAGCATGGGTTAAATAACTGCAGCAGCATCCTGATATCTTTGTCCATGAGGTCACCAAACATCTGTTCAGTACCTTACACACCCTTGCTCACATGTTTTTCTATGCCAATAAACCAGCCCTTGCATAGGTCCCAAGATGCCTAAATAACCCCCTTCTTCAGTGACCCAAAAACTCTTTTAAATTATAACAAAAATAATGAACTTCATGCCTGTATAATTT
The DNA here is from genome assembly GCF_028583685.1 of Petaurus breviceps papuanus. Classification (NCBI taxonomy): domain Eukaryota; kingdom Metazoa; phylum Chordata; class Mammalia; order Diprotodontia; family Petauridae; genus Petaurus; species Petaurus breviceps. The sequence goes on from NW_027187391.1 coordinate 38,217,602, forward strand.
TTATAGCTTTCAAACATTTTCCTTTTAACCACTTTGCAAAATATGAAGTATTTTAAATTCTGTTTCATGGATGAGAAACCTTGGTCTCAGGTCTTTCATCACATAGCTACCAAGTACTGTATCTAGGATTTACACACAAGTCTCTTGATTCTAGATCAAGTTCTCTTTCTTTATGCCATGGATGCCTAGAGCAACCATCTCTTTATTTCTCACCAAGCTGCACTCCTTTGGATTCTCCACCCAATCCCAGTAACTTCATTCTGGAAGATCCTTTTAACACTGGAATTCCCATCAAGTTCCCAAAGCCCTTGTGTGTCCTTCCTCTGATTGTACGGTTCCTTCCAGAGCCTCCATTTAAGGATGGGCTCCACACTGAGCACCTCATAATTTCTCACTAAGCTGTATTCCTCTAGCCTTCTCCATCAATGTCTACATGTCAGGTTCACCATCTTCTGACCATTAGCTTCCTTTTATGTGTTGTCTTGTCTTATTTGACAGTAAGCTCCTTGAAAGGGCAGGGATTATCTTTTTTGCTTGTATTTGTATCCCTAAAGCTTAGCATAGTTCCTGGAAAAGTGAGTGTTTAATAAATGCTAATTGACTGTCTGCTTTTTTCAGCAACAACAAAACACAATTTTACCTGAATTCCAATGTGGTCTCAGGTGCTTGCTATCTGTATGACCCTGTGCTAGTGACTTAAATTCTGTTTCCCTCAGTTTCCTTATCTATAAAATGAGGATAATAATAATGCCTACCTTCTAGGGTTGTTGTCAGGATGAAATGAAATAATTGTAAAGCGCCTAGCACATAATAATATATAAATGTTAGTTATTACTATTGCTATTAAGAATATGATAGTGTCATTGAAGAATTCTGAATGCAAGGTTTGAAAGGGTTTCATGCATGTATAATCAAACTAATAGCTCCTGATAATAGCTAATAATTACAATAATTAGTTATAAATAGTGTAATTTAGTGAATATGGGCTGAATTTTCGCCCAGATTCATGACCTCCCATGACTTGTCACTTCTGTATTCTCTTCAGCTAATATGGTCAGAAGAAATTTCTTGCAACTCTTCAAGAATAGTTCAGGAAATAATTCTATGTCTGACACTGAAGATTTGGCATTAGAGAAGCACCTATTAGCAAAATAATATTAATACCCTTGAGGAGGATATGTACATATACAATACACATACACATATTCATACACATACATATGCACATACATACACAACAATGATTTTCATGTCCTTTACCCACCTACACTCTATATCAATGAAAAGAAAATCAATCTACTTTAGGACAGTTTTAATTGTTAAAAAAATATTTACTTCCCTCAAGTCTAAAGACAAAAATACTGGTTATGGTTCTACAAAATGATCTAAGAAATCTCCTACATGATTGGTCTTCTAATACTTGAAGACACTTATTAGGTGATACATCCCCATATCTTTTCTCTTGAAGACTAAACACTGGAGCATGTCTGGTACAGTGAAGAAAGTGTTGGATTTGAAGTCATATGACCCCAGTAAAAATCCGAGAATTGCCACTTCCTATCTGTTGATCACTGGCAATTTACTTAAGCTCACTGCATCTCATCTTTTTTCACTATAAAATGAAGGGGTTGAACTAAATGATCTCAAAGGAGCTTTTGGATTATAAGTCTATCATCCCTTGGTCCTTTAATGGATTTTCACATGACACATATTCCCTCTTTGGGCAAAGGAGAGAAAGAGAACAAAATATCATCCCAAAAAAACACAGATGAGTTCTCCTTTTCCTTACAAAAGTCATCATGTGAGAAGTATAAAGGTCTTTTCTTTATTATTTTTTTATATTAAAAAAAGGTCTCTCTTCCTCCTGTACTCTTTCCTTTCTTACCTCCAAATGTGAACATTTCACCTGTAGCTTCGCACTGGGATTCTCACTGATTCAGTTCTTTTAAGGCACAATGATGAGCTCATAGACTAGCCCAGAAGGTCATAAAGATGATGTAACTGGAGAAGCATTTATTGAGCCACTATATACTTCTAGGTATATACTTCTTATATACTTCTAGGCATAGTTTACAACTGGGTTACAGAATATACAAGAAATTTAGCTAGTAGCTCAAGTTACTGAAGACTATAGGTTACCAAATGATGGGAATGGGGTTTGTTTGAAATATGCATTAGCCTTTTGTAAAAGGAGTGGGTTCTTAATTGAAAAATCTCTCCTAAAATCAAGTCTTCTTCAGTAGTTTGGACCCACTACCTATGGATATCTGATGAAGCAAACCTGTTTACTTCATGCACTAAAGTCTTGAGGTCACACTGAGCATTTCCACCCATATTCCTTTCACTTGCATCAAGATTGGACACACTTCTTTTGATAGAATCATGCAGCAGTAAGCTGATGCAAAGTTTTATTCTTCAAAATAAAAGGCTAAAAACACTGCTCATTATGGTAGACTCTGCATGACCTTGGGAAAAGTTTTCCAGTTGGCAGACAACCCCTTAATATAATGATGCTGTTGACCTCAGCTAATGCCTTTCCAAGAATGCAAATGGTCACAGAATGTGAAAGGGACTATTCAGTTAAAACATTGTTTTCAATTACCTCACACCTGCTACTGGGCTTGGGAAGGAGGATTAAAACACAGTGAGATACAGTGGGAGAGATCTTAGGTCATGGCTAGGGAAACAAGCTATATTTGTTTATTTTGCAACAACAAAAAAAATGACCATTTCCTCCCCTGAAGGTGGGTGATAAGCACTCCTCAGGGCATTTGTTTTGGTCCAGTTGAAATTAATCTTTCTGGCTCATATGACAGAAAAGGTATATAGTCTTCATTGTTAATAAAAACACCCTTCCTACATCCAAAAAAGAAAAAGAAAAAAAGTATCTTTTTTTCAAGTGATTGATACCACAGAGGATGCAAATGGAATGAAGGAAAATGGACACTTATTGAAAAGGCAATGGAGAAAGAAATACCCAGTGTGCTTGCACCCTTCTCCCTTCAAGTCAATAATATCAATTTGATCTTGCCTCCTCTAAGAATTTACTTAATCATAAAATTATCAAATTTGAGATTTGGAAGGGTCATCAGTGGCTGGGTAGTAGAGCTCATTCCTGAAAACCAGTCTCCTTTACAACATACCCATTAAGTGGGCATCTGATTTCTACTTACATGAGGGAAACTCATTATCTCCAGAAGCATCAAATTCCAATTAGGGATGGTGAGTTCCTACATGAGGCCTAACTTTTAACCATTGTTCTTATTTTCTGCCACTGGGACTGATCAAGCTGGTTAATCCTTCTTTGATAGCTCTCCAAGTACTTAAAAATAGCAGTCATATGCTCCTCTCCCCATACCCTACCCCTGGCTTGTCTTCTCCAAGCTTAAATATCCTTAGTTCCTTCAACCAAGTTCCATGGTATTGCATTAACTAGAGCCCTTTAAAATCATAATGAGAGGGGGTGGGGAGGGGCGGAAGGGGTGTTTCAGTGTGGAGGAGCCAAGATGACAGAATAGAGGCAGGGACTCCCCCCAAACCCCTCCAAATACCTTAAAAATGACTCTAGGAGAGGGTGAAGCCAAGATGACTAAGTAAAAGCAGGAACTTGTTTGAGTTCCTGCTCCAACCACCTCCAAAACCAGTAAAAAACAAATGACTTTAAACAAATTTTAGAGCTACAGAACTCACAGAATGACAAAGAGAAAATCTCCCAGTGAAGGTACCCTGGCAGGATGACAGTAAGGGTCTATTGTACCAGGCTGGGAGCCGAGCACAGTCCTGCCTGAGTTGTGCCAGCTCAGACTTGCAGCCCAGACTGGCCAAAGCAGACTTCAGGAGAGTGAATTATCATCAGTTGTGGCAGTTTCCAGACTACTCAACCCAGGAATGCCAAAGAGAAAGTAAAAAGTCAGTAGGGAACTCTGCTGAAACTGGGTGAGACAAGAATGTGGTGTGACCTCCGCCCCCAGGGCAGCAGAGGTGGTGGCAGGGTGGTTGCAGCTACAGCTTGTAGTGGGTTGCCTCTGGAGCTCCCCGCCTACAGATTATAGGGGGACCAAGCAACCATTCAGAGGGTAATTACTCTTGCTTTGACCTGCTTGTATCTGGGTCACAGTCTTGGGGGCTGTGCCTGGGGTGAGAAATGCTAGTGTGCCAGAGATTATGGTGTCTTAGAGAGGGCGCTCTCCTCAGAAACTCTCTCTCTCTCTGGAAAGAGAGTTCCACTGTGGGCAAAGAGCTCAAAAGTCAAGTAATTGGCTGTCAAGATGAGCAAACTGAAGAATCACAATCAGACAATAGAATCCTTATTTTAGGGGACAACAAGGATCAAAACATGGAACCAGAAGAACACAACAAAGTCAAAACTCCTGTATCAAAAGCTTCCAAGAAAAATATGTATTGGTTACAGGCCATGGATGAGCTCAAGAAGGATTTTGAAAATCCAATAAGTGAAGTGGAGAAAAAATTGGGAAGAGAAATGAGAATGATGCAAGAAAATCATGAAAAGCAAGTCAACAGCCTGACTGAAGAAAATAACACCTTAAAAATAGACTAGGAGGTGGAGGCAAGATGGTAGAGTAAAAGCACGAACTTTGCATGAGCTCCCACTCCAATCACTTCCAATACATGTAAAAACATGACTCTCTCTATATATACAAACACACATATGTATATGTATATACGTATATATTATACAAATACATATATATGTATACAAACAAATATATATATGTATACATACAAATACATATATAGTATGTATATAGTATAAATATATATGTGAGTCTATGTATATGTGTGTACATGTATACATAGAGGGCACTGATCAGTTGAATATGAAGGGATGATGTCTAAAAATGAAATTAAGAGGTGAGAAAAGAATATATTGGGAGAAGGAGAAAGGGAGAGATAGAATAGGGTAAATCATCTCATATAAAAGAGGCAGGAGAAAAGTGTTACAATGGAGGATAAGAGCAAGAAGGTCAAAGAAAATGTGGCAACCTTACTCTCATTGAATTTGGCTTAAGGAGGGAATAACCTACACACTCAATTGGGTATCTTACCCTACAGGAAAGTAGGAGGAAGGGGATAAGAGGGGTGAGGATAAAGTATATTGAGGGAGAGGGTAGTTAGAAGCAAACACTTTTGAAAAGGGACAGGGTCACAGGGTGGAATCAAGATGGCGGAATAGAAAGAAAATTATCGCATGGCTCTGGCTTCCACTTCCTCTAGTTCATGTAAAAAAATTTTCTAGACAAACTTTGGAGCTACAGACCCCACAAAATGACAGAGAAAAGCTAACCTCCCACTAACAACAGTCCAGCAGGCTGACAGGAAGGGACCAGCACAGCACTCTGGGAGCTGAGCCCAGCCCCGTGCAAGCCTGAGGTTTTAGCCTCACGGTGGCCACATCCAGCCACCAGCTGGAGGGACTTCAGATCACCAGCAGCTGTAGTGGTTTCCAGAATTATCAACCCATAGATGCCAAGGACAAAGTGAGAGGTCAGTACAGTATGGACTTTGGGATCCAGTAGTTCAGTAATGTGGTTTGGACTTTACCCCCTGGAGGGATAAGACACTGAGGAGCTGCTGCCATGCAGCCACATCCAAGTGGCAGCTTCAATTCCTGGGTTGCAGATTGTAGGGGGACCAAGCTACTAGTCTGAGTGGTAATCGCTCGTGCTTTGACCTCCTTGGATCTGGATTGTGGTCTAGGGTGGAGGGCCTAGGGTGTGTGACCAGCTTGCCAGAGCATGTAGATACTCAGAGAGGGCACCCAACGAACAGCACCAGCACTTGCAAAAACCCCAGTGTTTGGGACAAAGCTCCCCTCTATGGTAGCAGAGTCCTATTGTGGCAAAAAGCTCAAAAGTCAAGTAATTGGGTGGCAACATGAGCAAGCAAAGGAAAAATAGCAAGAAGAGCAATCAACTTTATACTGCTATTTTGGGGACAAAAAGGATCAAAGCATCAAACAGTTGCAAGACAATGAAGTCAGAACTCCTGCAGCAAAAGCTTCCAAGAAAAATACGAGCTGGTTACAGGCCATAGAGGACCTTAGGAAGGATTTTGAAAAGCAAATAAGAGAAGTGGAGTTAAAATTTGGAAGAGAAATCAGAACAAGGCAAGAAAATTATGAAATGAGAGTCAACAACTTGACAGAAGAAAATAACACCTCAAAAATAAGTTCCTTATGATTTCTTTTCCCTGTTTACCTTCTCATGCTTCTCTTGCTTCTTGTATCTGAATGTCAAATTTTCTATTCAACTCTGTTTTTTTCAGGAAGACTATTTGAAAGTACTCTATTCCACTGAATAGCCATATTTTCCCCTGAAACATGATACTCAGTTTTGCTGGGTAAGTGACTCTTGGTTTTAATCCCAGCTCCTTTGACCTCCAGAATATCATATTCCAAGCCCTTGGATCCCTCAGTGTAGAAGCTGCCAGATCCTGGGTTATCCTGATTGTGTTTCCACAATATTCAAATTGCTTCTTCATGGCTGTTTGTAATATTCCCTCCTTAATCTGGGAATTCTGGAACCTGGCTATAATATTCCTAGGAGTATTCTTTTGGGGATCTTTTTCAAGAGGTGATTGGTATATTCTTTCAACCTCTATTTTGCCCTCTGGAACTAAAACAGCAGGGTAGTTTTCTTTGAGAACCTCCTGGGTGTTGATTTCTAGGTTCTTACTTTGGTCATGGCTTTCAGGTAGCCCAATAATTTTTAAAATATCTCTCCTGGATCTATTTTCCAGGTCAGTGGTTTTTCCCATGAGATATTTCACATTGCCTTCTATTCTTTCATTTGTTTGGATCTGTTTAACAGCATCTTGATTTCTCACAAAGTCATTAGCTTCCATTTGCTCTAATCTAATTATGAAGTAATGATTCTCCTCATTGGTCTTTTGAAATTCTTTTTCCATCTGGCAAATTTGGCTTTTTAAGGCATTCTTCTCCTCATTGCCTTTTTGAGCCTCCTTTGCCATTTGAGTTAGTCTGTTTTTTAAGGTATTATTTTCCTCAGTTAGGCTCTTGACTCTCATTTCATAATTTTCTTGCACTGTTCTCATTTCTCTTCCCAGTTTTTCTTCCACTTCTCTTATCTTCTTCTTAAGGTACACTATGGCCTGTAACCAGCTTCTATTTTCCTTTTAAGCTTTTGGTGCAGGAGTTCTGAGATCACTGTTTTCATCCTGTTCCATGCTTTGTTCCTTTATGTCCCCAAAGTAGGAGTGTAATGTTGGAATCTTCTGTCTGCTTTGTTTCCTTTGCCTGCTCATTGTGCCACTCAATTACTTGACTTTTGGACTTTTTGCTATAGTAGGATTCTGCCACCAGAAAGGGGAGCTTTCATCCCAAATGCTGGGGTTTTCTCAGTTGCTGGAGGTATTAGATGGGTACCCTCTCTGAGGTCTCCACATGCTCTAGCAAGCTGGACACACACCCCAGGACCTCTACCCTAGACTGCAATCCAGATCCAAGCAGGTTAAAGCAAGAGTGATTACCCCTCAGACTGGTGCTTGGTCCCCGTACACTCTGGAGGCCAGGAGCTGAAGCCGCCATGTGTCACAGGCTGGCTGTGCCCGTGTTTCAGCGGCTTCTCACCCTGGGGGTAAAAGCCACGCACTCCCACTTACTAGTCCCAAAGTCCAGACTGCACTGAGCTCTCACTTTGTCCTTCCCATCTATTGATAAATCTGGAAACAGGCAAAGCTGCTGCTGATCTAGCATCCCTCTGGCCAGAGGCTGGTCAGGCCTGCCCTGAAGCTAAAGCCTTGGCATGGGGCTGGGCTCAGCTCCCAGAGCTCTGCACTGGCCGATTCCTGCTGGCCTGCCGGGTTGTCCTCAAAGGTGGTTAGCTTATCTGTGTCATTTTGTGGGTTCTGCAGCAACAAAGTTTTTTTAGAGTCCCCTTTTTACATGGATTAGGGAAGGTGGAAGCAGGAGCCATGGGAAGGTCCTGCTTCTACTCTGCCATCTTGGCTCTGCCCCTCAACACCTTAAAAATAGACTAACTCAAATGGCAAAAGGGGATCAAACAGCCAATGAGGAGAATGCCTTAAAAAGTCAAATTTGCTAGATGAAAAAAGAATCTCAAAAGCTCACTGAAGAGAATCATTCCTTCAGATTTAGATTGGAGCAAATGAAAGCTAGTGACTTTATGAGAGATCAAGATACTATTAAACAGACCCAAACAAATGAAAGAAATAGAAGACAATGTGAAATATCTCATTGGGAAAATCACTGAAATGGAAAATGGATCCAGGAGAGATCATTTAAAAATTATTGGACTACATGAAAGCCATGATCAAAAAAGAACCTAGAAATCATCCTCCAAGAAATTCTCAAGTCAAATTGCCCTGATGTTTTAGAAACAGAGGGTAAAATAAGAGATTGAAAAAATATACCAGTCACCTCCTGAAAAAGATCCCAAAAAGAATACTCCTAGGAATATTATAGCCAGGTTACAGAGTTCTCAGATCAAGGAGAAAATATTACAAGCAGCCAGCAAGAAACAATTTGAATATTGTGGAAACACAATCAGGATAACAAAGGATCTGGCAGCTTCTACCCTGAAGTATCAAAGGGCTTGGAATATTTTGGTGGTCAAAGGAGCTGGGATTAAAACCAAGAATTACCTACCCAGCAAAAGTGAGTATCATGTTTCAGGGGAAAATATGGTCATTCAGTGGAAGAGAGGACTTTCAAGCATTCTTGATGAAAAACACAGAGTTGAACAGAAAATTTGACATTCAGATCCAAGAAACAAGACAAGCATGAGAAGGTAAACAGGGAAAAGAAACCATAAGGAACTTATTAAAGTTGAACTATTTACATTCCTACATAGAGAAATGATAAATGTAACTTTTGGAACTTTTTTCAGTATGAGAATTGTTGAAGGGAATATATATGTCTATATAGGAGGGTATATGGGTATATAAATACATATGTGAGTGTGTGTATATATGTGTACAGGTATACATTGGTAGAGAGCAGAGGACCAATTTAATGTCAAGTTGTAATAATTAAAAGGTGAAATTAAGAGGTGAGAGAGGAATATAATTAGAGGAGATGGGGAGAGACAGAATGGGGCAAACTATCTCAAATAGAAGATGCAAGGTAAAACTGTTATGATGGAGGGAAAGAACAGGAAGGCAAAAAGGAATGGTTCAACCTGACTCTCATTGAATTTGGCTTATGAAGGGAATGACATATACACTAAATGGAGTATCCTACCATACAGGAGAGAAGGGGTGAGAGGAACCATAGGGGGGTTGATGGAAGGGAGGGCAGGCTGGAGGGTAGGGAAGTTGGTAGCACCCACTTTCGAAAAGTGACAGGATCATAGTAGAGAATAGAGCTAACGGGAGGAGGGAAAAGATGGAGGGCAATATTGTCAGTCTTTTACAATATATTGTATCAGCAATGCCATATTCACAATGCCTATAGAGATTACAAATATGCTGATATAATTATCCATCACAAAATACGTCAGGTTTGCCATTTGGGGAAATAAACTAGAAAATTTATTAAGATACCAAAAGACTGAGTCCCAAAACCAGAAAGTGAAAGCCATCAGAGTAGTTATGATATTGGCACAGGTAGATAAAGTAGAAAGCACCCACATTTTCAAGCCCTCAAAACAGAACAGGCTACCTCAGGCAAAGGTCCTCCTCTCCCCACTCACAGCAACCACCCAGCGCGCTCCCAGCAGCTCCGGCCCCTGGCAGTGCTCAGCAGGAGTCCTAACTCAAAAAAAAAAAAAAAAAGGACAACCGCACCCGCAACCACTGCCAACCGCCAACCGCAGGACCCTTAGCTCGGCTTTCACTTTTTCTCGCTTTCCGCTTTCTCTTGCTCTGCTATGTCAGCACGTCCATGGGGCATGGAAGATCTTTAAATCCCATAACCCTTACATATATCCACTATGAAATGTTTTGCATAGCTAAACATGTACAACCTATAATGAATTGTTTGTCTTCCCAGTAAGTGTGGGAGAGAATGGAGGGAATGAATCTGGAATTCAAATTTTAAAATCAAATGTTTAAATATGTATGTATGTATATATATATATGTATGTGTATATTATGTATGTATGTACTAATGCATTTCTTTTTTTTTATTAATTTGTTTGTTTCCTTTTAGTTTACAGGATTCAATTCCACAATTCCTTGAATTTCGCATTTTGTCCCCCTCCCTCCCCCTCTCCCCATGGCGGCTTATAGTCAAGTGTAGGATCTGTAAATACTTTCACATTATACATTGGTCAGGTTATAAGGATGGATTGTACCAGCTGGAATGAAAAATGGTAAAGAGGCCATAAAACCAAATAAGAGAATGAAAAACATCAAGTATTTTGCTTCTACCTGGATATAAACTTAGTTCTTTCTCTGGATGCACATTTTTCTCTCCATCATGCGTCTTTTGGGATTGACTTATATCACTGCATTGCTGAGAAGAGTGCAGTCTATCAAAGTTGGTCATCACACATACGTTGTGTCTGTAATTGTGTACAAATGTCTCCTGGTTCTACTCTTCTCACTCAGTATCAGTTCTTTTAAGCCTCTCCAGGTAAATATGAAGACTGCCTGCTCCTTGTTTCTTATAGCACAATAGTATTCCATAACATGCATATACCACAACTTGTTCAGCCATTCCCCAATTGATGGGCACCCCCTTAATTTCCAATTCTTTGCCACCACAAAAAAGAGCTGCTATAAACATTTTTGTACATATGGGTCTTTCTCCCATTTCTATGATCTCTTTGGGATATAACCCTAGGAGTGGTATTGCTGGATCAAAGGGTAAGAAAGTATTTATAGCCCTTTGGGTATAATTCCAGATTGCTCTCCAGAAAGGCTGGATCAGTTCACAACTCCACCAACAATGCATTAGTTGTTCCAGTTTGCCCACATCCTCTCCAGCATTTGTCATTTTCCTGTTTTGTCATCTTAGCCAATCTGACTGGTGAGATGTGGTACCTCATAATTGTTTTGATTTGCATTTCTCTAATCAATAGTGGATTAGAGCATTTCTTCATGTGCTTATAGATAGCTTTAATTTCTTTCTCTGAAAACTGCCTGTTCTTATCCTTTGACCATTTATCAATTGGGGAATGACTTGTATTTTTATAAATTTGACTCAATTCTCTGTATATTTTAGAAATGAGTCCTTTGTCAGAGACATAGGTTGTAAAGATTCTTTCCCAATTTCCCACCTCCCTCTTAATCTTGGTTACATTCACTTTGTTTGTACAGAAACTTTTCAATTTCATGTAGTCAAAATTATCCTTTTTACATTTTATAATGTTCTCTAATTCTTGTTTAGTCATATAGTCTTTTCCTCTCCACAAGTCTGATAGGTAAACTATTCCTTGTTTTAGGAGACTGCTTACAGTATCAACCTTTATACCTAGATCATGAACCCATTTAGACTTGATTTTGGTATACGGTGTTAGATAATGGTCTATGCCCAGTTTCTGCCATACTATATTCCAGTTTTCCCAGTAGTTTTTGACAAATAGTGAATTCTTATCCCAAAAACCAGGGTCTGGAGGTTTATCAAACAATACATTACTATAGTCATTGTCTTCTGAATCTTGTGTGCCTAATCTATTCCATTGATCCACTCCTCTATTCCTCAGCCAGTACCAAGTAGTTTTGATGTCTGCTGCTTTATAGCACAGATTGAAATCTGGTAAAGCTAGTCCACCTTCTCTAGCATTTCTTTTCATTAATCCCGTTGATAGTCTGGACAGTTTATTCTTCCAAATGAATTTTGTTACTATTTTTTTCTAGCTCTATATAGTAGTTTTTTGGTAAATTAATTGGTATGGCACTAAATATATAATTTAATTTAAGTAAAATTGTCGCTTTTATTATATTAGCTCGACCCAGCCATGAGCAATTGATATTTTTCAAATTAGTTAGATCTGACTTTATTTGTGTGAAAAGTGTTTTGTAGTTATGATGATACAGGTCCTGGGTTTGTTTTGGCAGGTAGATTCCCAAATATTTTATAATGTCTACAGTAACTTTAAATGGGATTTCTCTTTCTATTTCTTGCTGTTGAATTTCATTGGAAATATATACGAATGCCGAGGATTTATGTGGGTTTATTTTATATCCTGCAACTTTGACAAATTTATTTATTGTCTCAAGCAGTTTTTTACTTGATTCTCTGGGATTCTCTAAGTATATCATCATATCATCTGCAAAGAGTGATAGCTTGGTCTCTTCTTTTCCTAACTTGATTCCTTTGATTTCTTTTTCTTCTCTAATTGCTATTGCTAACACTTCTAGTGCCAGATTGAATAAGAGGGGTGATAGTGGACACCCTTGTTTCACCCCTGATCTTATGGGAAATGCTTCTAGCTTCTCCCCATTACATATAATACTTGCTGATGGCTTTAAATAGATGCTACCTATTATTTTAAGGAAGGCTCCATTTATTCCTATACTTTATAATGTTTTTAATAGGAATGGATGTTGTATTTTGTCAAAAGCCTTTTCTGCATCTATTGAGATGATCATGTGGTTTCTGCTAGTTTTATTGTTGATATGATCAATTATACTGATGGTTTTCCTAATATTAAACCGTCCTTGCATTCCTGGAATAAATCCTACCTGATCCAAGTGTATTATTCTTGAGATAAGTTGCTGTAGTATTTTTGCTAGTATTTTATTTAGAATTTTTGCATCTATATTCATGAGGGAGATTGGTCTATAATTTTCTTTCTCTGTTTTATCTCTTCCTGATTTAGGTAACAGTACCATATTTGGGTCACAAAAAGAATTTGATATGACTCCTTCTTCACTAATTTTCCCAAATAGTTTGTAGAGTATTGGAATCAATTGTTCTTCAAATGTTTGATAGAATTCACTAGTGAATCCATCTGGCCCTGGAGATTTTTTCCTAGACAGCTGACTGATGGCTTGTTCAATTTCTTTTTCTGAGATGGGATTATTTAAGTAATTTACTTCCTCTTCAGTTAATCTAGGCAATTTGGATGTTTCTAAATATTCATCCATTTCCCTAAGATTGTCAAATTTATGTGCATACGATTGGGAAAAATAATTCCTAATTATTGTTTTAATTTCCTCTTCATTGGAGGTAGATTCACCCTTTTCATTTTTGATACTCATAATTTGCTTTTCTTCTTCCTTTTTTTATAGCATATTGACTAAGGGTCTATCAATTTTGTTGGTTTTTTCATAAAACCAGCTCTTGGTTTTATTTATTAGTTCAATAGTTTTCTTGATTTTAATTTTATTAATCTCTCCTTTTGTCTTCAATATATCTAATTTAGTATTTAATTGGGGATTTTGAATTTGTTCTTTTTCTAGGTTTTTTAATTGCATGCCCAATTCATTCAGCTCACTTTTCTCTAATTTAATCACGTATGCGCTCAGCGATATACAACTTCCCCTAAGAACTACCTTTAATGCATCCCACAGATTTTGGTATGTTGTCTCATTATTATCATTCTCTTGAATGAAATTACTGATTGTTTCTATAATTTCTTGTTTGACCCCCTCATTCTTTAGGATTAAATTGTTTAATTTCCAATTAGTTTTTAGTCTGTCTTTCCCTGGGCCTTTATTGCATATAATTTTTATTGCATCATGATCTGAGAAGGATGTATTTAATATATCTGCCTTACTGCATAGAATTGTGAGGTTTTTATGCCCTAGAACATGATCAATTTTTGAGTATGTGCCATGAACCACTGAGAAGAAAGTATATTCCTTTTCATCCCCATTCAGTTTTCTCCAGAGATCTATCATACCTATCCTCTCTAAAATCCTGTTCACCTCCTTAACTTCTTTCTTGTTTATTTTGAGGTTGGATTTATCAAATTCAGATAGGGGGAGATTAAGGTCTCCCACTAGTATAGTTTTGCTATCTATTTCTTCCTCTAATTCCTTTACCTTCACCTCTAGGAATTTGGATGCTACACCATTTGGTGCATATAAGTTAAGTAGTGATATTGCTTCATTCTCGATGGTGCCTTTTAACAGGATATAGTTTCCTTCCTTATCTCTTTTAATTAGGTCAATTTTTGCATTTGCTTTATCTGAGATAAGGATTGCTACCCCTGTTTTTTTTTTTACTTTAGCTTAGGCATGATATATTTTATTCCAACCTTTTACCTTTACCTTGTGTGTATCCCTCTGTTTCAGATGTGTTTCTTGTAAACAGCATATTGTAGGATTATGATTTCTAATACATTCTGCTGTCCATCTCCGTTTTATGGGAGAGTTCATTCCATTCACATTTACAGTTATGATTGTTATCTGTTTCTATCCCCCCATCCTATTCCTGCCCCTGTTAATGTTCATATTTTCCATCCCTTCTCCCTCCCCCCCCCCTTAATAGTTTTCCTTTTGACCACGGCCTCCCTCAATGTTCCCTTTTCGGCCCCTCCCTTTTCCTCCCCTTTGCCCTTTCCCCTTACTACTTCCCTCCCTACAAACCACTCCTACCCCCCTTTCATAACCCTTTCCCCCTCCTACTGCCTGTAGGATATTGTCATACTCAATGAAGTGTGCTATTTCTTCTTCGCATCAAGAGTGACAGGAACAAATCTCATGCGAAGATCCTCTCCCTCCCCTCTTTCCCTCTAAAATGGTACTTTTTGCATTTCTTCTCCATAGAGTCCTATGCTTAACTGGTTGTTATTCCCTCCTTGTACCAGAACCAATGAGGTAAAAGCTCATATGCTTCCCAACTCCCTCCCTTTTTTTCCTCTGCTATACAGTTTTTATGCCTCTATGAGTGGCATAATTTACCCTTTTCCACTTCAACCATTCCTTTTCTCTCATTGCAGTCCCTTTGTAGCCCTTAACAATATTTTTTAAAAATTGTCATTTTGTGTATTTTATAGTCATACCCTCTACTTGTCTATAGCCAGTTTACTCTTATCAAATAGCAGGGTGTGTGTGTGTTCTCCTTGTTTACCTTTCTAAGTCACTGTTGCATCTTGTAATTGGAGGTTGAATTTTGCATTGAGTTCTGGCTTTTTTTATCAAGAAGGTCTGGAACTCTGTTATATCATTGAATGACCATCTCTTTGCCTGGAAGAATATTCTCAGTCTCACTGGGTATGTGATCCTTGGTTGTAACCCGAGCTCTTTTGCCTTCCAGAAAATTGTATTCCACTGCCTCTGATCTTTCAGTGTAGAGGCTGACAAATCCTGTGCAATCCTCACTGTGGACCCTTGATATTTGAATTGTTTCTTTCTGGCCACTTGAAGTATTTTCTCTTTTATCTGGTAGTTTGGAATTTGGCCACAACATTTCGAGGATTTTTCAGTTTGGGATCTCTTACAGCAGGTGTCCAGTGGATTCTCTCGATTTCTATTTTACCCTCAGGTTCTAGTATCTCAGGGCAATTTTCCTTAATGAGCTCTTGGAGAATGTTGTCCAGGCTCATTTTTTCATCATAATTTTCTGGTAGGCCTATGATTCTCAGATTATCTCTTCTGGATCTGTTTTCCAGGTCAGTTATTTTTTCTTTGAGGTATTTTATCTCTTTTTCTAATTTTTCATTCTTGTTCTTTTGCTTGGCTAAATCTTGGTTCCTCATAGAGTTATTTTTTTTTCCATTTGGTTAATTCTGGTTTTTAGCAAATCATTTTCCTTGGTTAATTTTTGAAGCTGCTTTTCCATATCATACACTTTTCTTTTTAGAGAGATGTTTTCCTCATTGTAATGTTTTTTTCTAATTCTGCTATTTTCATTTTGAGAGAAATATTCATTTTGTCTTCTATCTCTCTCATTTTGTTTTCAAAGTTCCTTTTGATCTCATCTAGGAGAGCCTCTGTGCTTGGGACCTATTCCCTGTTGAAGTTTCAGCTTTGGGTGTGGAGTCCACATTGTCTTCCTCTGAGGTTGGTTCCTCCCTCTGAGGATAGTAGGACTCCAGAGTCTTTGTCTTTGTAGTCTGCTTTCTACCCATTTTGAGACAGGGTCCTAGCCATGCCCTTCCTCTAGGATTCCTAGCCTTTACTGTAGAGGGTTTTGCCCTGGGCAAGAGTTACTATGTTTTCAGGGTCAGAGGGGGGGTTTGGAGCAAGTGGGGTTCACTCTGTCTTCCTCGTCTTTGGATGTCCTGATAGCGGCTTTTTAAAAAAAATTTCTGGGCTATGAAGTGGTAGCCCCAGGAGTGTTTGCTGTCCAGGACAGGGGCCCCTGTATTTGCTTCTTACCTTGCTCTTTCCAGTCCCAGCCCTTTGGTGATAGGCCTGGTAGTGGACCTTGTGGTTGGTGGGAAGACTTGCCCCCCAAGTTGATCAGGCCCCT
Organism: Petaurus breviceps papuanus; assembly: GCF_028583685.1. Taxonomy (NCBI): domain Eukaryota; kingdom Metazoa; phylum Chordata; class Mammalia; order Diprotodontia; family Petauridae; genus Petaurus; species Petaurus breviceps. The sequence goes on from NW_027187391.1 coordinate 38,233,911, forward strand.
CCCCAGCCTGTGTCTGATGCGCCGCACCTTCCCGGCCTGCTGCGCCACGCCTATTTTTTAAATTAAATTTTTATATACATATAATACTAATACTATTATTAATATTATTTTACATGTAACCAGGAAATAAGATATACAGGTACTGGGCCATAAGAGATCCACCATGCTCTACTGGAAAATCAGAGTGGGGATGGGTGAAAATATTGGAGAGATCAGATTGGAGGAGGAGATATCCAGTGGGATCGCTATTTGGGGTGGTGCATAGGGGAAAAATGGGCAGAATATTTGTAACTCAAAATCTTGCAGAAATGAATGATATAAACTAGAAGTTAATAAAAAATTAAAATTAAAAACTGAATAGGGACAGGGTCAATGTAGAAAATAGAATAAGTGGAAGGCAGAATAGGATGGAGGGAAATATAGTTAGTCTTTCAAAATATTACTACTATGGAAATGTCTTGCATAACTATACATGCACAAGTCTATATTGAATTGCTTGTCTTCCCATTGGGTGTGGATAAGGAGGGAAGAAGGGAAACAATCTAGAAATCAAAGTTTTAAAAATAAATTTAAAAAATTTGTTTTTTACACGCAACTGGGATACAAAGGAACTGAGGTATAGAAATCATTCTTGCCCTTCTAGAAACTTAAGGAGGTGAAGGGGGGAGGATATAAGAGAGAAAAGATTGGGGGAAGGGAAATTCAGTAGGCTTGCTATCTTGGGGCTAGGTAGGGGAAAAATGGGGAGAAAATTTGTAACTCAAAATCTTGTGGAAATTAATGTTGAAAACAACAAAACAAACAAATAAATAAATAAATAAATTAGAAAAGAATGATTCTAAAGAAATTCTAGAGCATAATGAAATAAATTTCCAACCCAAGACAACTTGGAAGGTTGGAGGGAAAGGTTTATTTCACTAGGATGAGTGAGGAGGACAGTGCAGTGCAGACCACATCAGCACAGACCAGGCTTAGCAAACCAGTAGCAGGCCTCTGGGTGACTAAATCCCTGGCAGCAGTGGCAGTTTCCAGACTTCTCAGCCCACAGATTCCAAAGACATCTGGAATGTCAGCAGGAAAAATCTATGACACCAGGGTGAGTGTGGAGCACAGTCTAGTACAGGCTCTACCAACACAGTTCTGCCCCAGGCCCAGCAACAGGAGTAGGCTTCTGGAGTGACTGAATCAACCACAGTGGCTTCTTTTGAAGCTCTCAGCCCACAGACAGTAAAGGGCTTGAACAACTGGTCAGAAAGAAATTACAGGGTTCTTTTCACTAACATTAAGGGAGGACTCTTTCTTTTCCCATATTTGGGTACAGGTCACAGGCCTGGGTGGCAGTCCCAGGGTGTGGAGGAACACTAACATAGCAGAACTTGCCACCAAAGTAAAGGGTGACCCCTCTTACAGGGCATAAAAGAGTGCTTGTGGTTGTTCACAAAGAAGAGCCCAGTCCGGGAGAGAAGTAAAACCTTTCCTTATATCATACCACCTTGGAAGAACTGAAAACTTACAGGTCTCTAGAAATATCTTTGAAAACAGCTGCATGAAACTCCTGAAACTTGGAATAGTGCACCCTCAACCGTGGATAAAGAGCCCTACTTTAACAAAGATTTAAAAGGCAAGTAATACACTAGTAGAATGATCAAACAATGAAAAAAAATTCTAACTGTAGAAAATTACTATGGTGACAAGGAAGATCAAAACAAATACTCAGAAGAGGACAAAGTCAAAACTCCTACATCCAAAGCCTCCAAGGAAAATATGAATTGTTCTCAGGTCATAGAAGAGCTCAAAAAACTCTTTGAAAATCAAGGAAGAGAGGTGGAGGAAAATTGGGAAGAGAAATGTGAGTAATGCAAAGAAATCATGAAAAATAAGTAAACAGTTTGATAAAGGAAACACAAAAAATAGTGGAAAAAATAATACCTTAAAAACAGACTAGGACAAATGGTAAAAGAGGTAAAAAAAAATGAAGAGAATGCTAAAAGCAGAATTGGCAAAATGGGAAAGGAGCTACAAAAACTCACTGAAGAATATAATTTTTAAAAAATTAAAATGGAGCAAATGGAATCTAATGACTTATTGAGTAAACAATAAAACAAAATGAAAAGAATGAAAAAATAGAAGACAATGTAAAATAATTCATTGGAAAAACAATTGACTGGGAAAATAGATCCTTCAGAGATAATTTAAAAAAATATTGGATTGCATGAAGGCCATAATAAGAAAAAGAATCTAGACATCATCTTTCAAGAAATTATCAAGGATTACTGTCCTGATATTCTGGAACAAGAGGGTAAAATATAAATTCAAAGAATCCCCCAATCACCTCCTGTAAGAGACTCCAAAATGAAAACTCCAAGTAACATTATAGTCAAATTCTGGAGCTCCCAAGTCACTGAGAAAATATTATAAGGAGAAAGAAAGAATAAATTCAAGTGTTATTGAGCCACAATCAGGATAACACAAGATTCTGTAGCTTCTTCATCAAAGTATCAGATGACTTGGAATATGATATTCCATAGGGCAAAGAAGTTAGTTTCACAACCAAGAATCACCTCCCCAGGAAAACTGAGTATAATCCTTCAGGGAAAAACATTGAAATTTGATGAGATAGAGGACTGTCAACCATTCTTGATGAAAAGACCAGAGTTGAAAAGAAAATTTGACATTATGTTATAGGACTCAAGAAAAGTTATAAATGTAAACAGGAAAGAGAAATCATAAAGGAATTAATAAGGTTAAGGTCTTTATATTCCTACCTGGGAAGATATTTGTAGCTGTTAATACCTTTCTCTTTATTACAGTAGTTAGAAGTAGTATATATGTGTGCATATATATATGGCACAAGGGTGAGTTGAATATGAAGGGATAATTTAGAAAAAAATAAAATTAAGCTGTGAGAGAGGAATGTACTTGGAGAAAGGGAAAGGGAGAGGTAGAAAGGGGCAATTTATCTCACATAAAAGAGGCAAGAAAAAGCTTTTACAGTGGAGCAGAAAAGGGGAGAATTGAGATGAAATGAATGAATGTTACTCTCATCAGAACTGGCTCAAAGAGGGAATAACATCCACACTCAATTGGGAATAGGAATCTGTTCTAACCTATAGGAATGTATAGGGGAAGGGGATAAGAGAAATTGGGATGATAGAAGGGAGGGCAAATTGGGGGAGGGAATAGTCAGAAGCAAAACACTACTGAGGAGAAAAAGGGTGAAAGGAGAGAGAAAATAGAACAAATGGGCTCGGGGAGGGGAATAGGATGGAGGGAAATATAGTTAGCAATAGTAAATGTGAAAAAAAATTGAAGCAAGTTTATCTGATAACGGTCTCATTTCTCAATCATATAGAAAATTGTGTCAAATTGATAGAAATAAGAGGCATTCCCCAATTGATAAATTACCAAAAAATGCAATCAGGTTTTTAGATGAAGTAATCAAATCTATCTATAGATATATGCAAAGATACTCTAACCCACTATTGATTGGAAAAATATAAATTAAAACAACTTCATACTGGTAATACTTCATACTTATTACATTGTCTAATGGGACAGAAGAGATAAATGACCAATGTTGGAGGGGATGTGGGAAAAATGAGATATTAATGCACTGTTGGTGGATCTGTGAACTGATTCAATCATTCTGTAGAGCAATTTGAAACTATGTCCAAAGGCCTAGAAAACCTGGAAAACCTTTGACCTAGTAATACCACTACTAGGTCTATATCCAAAAAGAGAAAATCAAAATTAAAAAAGAAAAGGAAAAAGGATCTGTATTATAGAGTTCTTTTTTGGTGCCAAATAATTAAAAAATTGAGGGGATGCTTAGCAATTGGAGAATGGATATGTGATTTTTCTTTTTTTTTTTTTTTTTTTGGAAGGGGTAAGGTAGGGAAATTGGGTTTAAGTGACTTGCCCAAGGTCACACAGCTAGTTTTTGTGTTAAGTATCTGAGGCCGCATTTGAATTCAGGTTCTCCTGACTACAGGGCTAGTGTTCACTGCGCCACCTAGCCACCCCATGGTATGTGATTCTGATGCAATACTATTGTACTACAATGAATGATGAGCAGGATGCTCTCACAAAAACCTGGAAAGACTTGTATGGGCTGATGCAAAGTAAAATGTACTCTGCATGAAGGAAGAGCAATATTTAAGATGATCAGCTGTGAATGACTTACCTGTCCTCAGCAATAGAAACATCCAAAACGACTCTGAAGGACTTATTATGAAAAAATGCTAACTATCTCCAGAGAAAGGACCGATGGAGTCTGAATACAGATTGAAGCATGTTTTTAAACTTTCATTATATTTCTTGAGGTGTTTATTTTTGTCTATATTTTCTTTCACAACATGACACTATATTACGGAAATTTTTTGCATGACTAGTCATGCATAACCTATATTGAATTGCTTGCCTTCTCAACATGGGGGGAGTGATGAAGGTTGAGAATTTGGACCTCAAAGTTTAAAAAAATTTATTAAAATTGTTTTTATATGTAATGTGGGGAAAATAAAATACTAAATAGAGAGAATAAGACAAAAATGAAACAAAAAAAATCATAGTGACCTTCCTTGTTATTATTGTTCAGCTGTATCTGACCCTTTGTTATCCCATTTGGGGATTTTCTTGGAAAAGATGCTGAGTTGGATTGCCATTTCCTTCTCCAGCTAATTTTATAGATAAAGAAAGTGAAGCAAATAGGCTTGAGTTAGTTGCCTGGGGTCACACTGCTAGTAAGTGTCTGAGATTGAATTTGAACACAGGACTTCCTGACTCCAGGCCTGGCACTCTATCCTCTGGTTCACTGACCTTCTTTGGGAAGGTCAAAACTTATTATCTTTTTTTTTAAACTGAAGAGAAGATTGCATATGGGGTCTGATCATGGTAGGGTACAGTGGAACCAATGATAAATCTAGCAATATATTTACATCCAGGATAGGACAAACAGTGCCTTACTTAATCAAGTATGGTATCACAAAGTTGTCCCTGAGGTCCTGTGACTCACAATGGTAATAGGGATCACATTAGGGAATAAAGATCCAACAGAATGTAAATGCTACAAACACTATACATTCACTTGTTATTGTTCAGTCATGTCAATCATATCCAACTCTTTGTGACCTCATTTGAGTTTTCTTGGCAAACATACTTGAATGGATTGTCATTTTTTTTCTTTTCCAGGTCATTACAGACAGATGAGGAAACTGAGGCAAACAGAGTGAAGTAACATGCCCAGAGTCACATAGCTAGCAAGGGTCTCAGGTCAGATTTGAACCCAGGAAGAAGAGTTTTCTTGACTCTGGGCCAGGCTTTCATCCATTGTGGCAAAGGCCAAACATTTCAACCTAATTTTAGCTCTGAAAGGTACCATTATCTTCTTATATTTGAATGCTATGTCTCTTTACATGAAGGCTAAAGTCATGTTAGCATTTATAAAATCACTGGATTTAGTGTTAGAAGGAAACCTAAAGAACACCTTTATTCTGAACTCTTCAAAGATAAGGATTGTGACCCAGGATTACAGTTTATACATGTCAGCAAGGATTAGAACTCAAATCCTTTGTTTCCAAAACTAGTGTCATTAGACTGAGCTTTTTTTTTTTTAACAGTAGGGACTATTTTTTTCCCTTCTTCTTTGTATTCCCAGCATTTAGCACTAAGTAGGTGCTTGATAAATGCTAGTTGACTTGAATTCTATTAGATCTCAATAAATAAATTCTTATATAGCCACAAAGAAGAACATAACAAACTAATCTTTTTAGACTTGCCCACTTAATTTTGATTTTCTGCATAATATGAATGAGGATGTTGTAAAAAAAAATTTTGCTTGTGATATTTTGTCATCTAAAAGTTAAATATGAAATTACCTATGTTTAAAAATACTCAGTATATTTGGTAATTTATGAGAAAATAATCTTGTCTTTCTTCTCTATTATGCCCCCAAATTTCTTGTTACCTCATTTGTTTTAGAGTATTTCAAATTCTCAAAAATATATATGTATGTGTATATACACACAATATATATGTATATGTATACACACATACACATGTACATGTACATTTCTCTCAGTGTAAGTATGTATACACACATGTACATGTACATTTCTGTCAGTCTATTTTGTGCTCTAAAGGGTTCTGTGACAAAAAAAAAACAGTTTGGAAATCACTGCTTTAGTCTGTGGGTATGAGAAATGACACATTTTTGTCCACTAAGATGTCAGAGATAGAGGAGTCAAATATTAGGTATCCAGCATTTGGAAAGGGAAGAAATTCAGATTCATTTCACCAGCAAACACATGGAATGTATCCTTAGTATTTCTGTAGAAGAATGTCTCTTTTAAGGTAGGTAGGGGAAGGAGATTGCAAATTGTCCTGAATAAATAAAAATTTGGCTGTGAAAAAGCAATTTTCTCTTACAATGACTCCACCTTTCTCATGACTAATAGGGAAATCAGGTTTGTCTACTTCTCTGAAAAGAGGCTGGATAAGATTGAAATCCTGCTTCCTTATGAGCAAACTGGACCCCCTTTAGGGTCATACCAGGGCAGAATGATACTGATAGCTACTTAGGGTAAAAAAGGACTGTATTTGTCCTTGAGGAAATCCAAACAAAACCTTGGTGAGCACTTGCCAGACTTGTAGAGAGAATTCTTGGTCAGATATGAATGGATCTAACAGACCTCTGAGGGACCTTTGATCTCCAGTATTTTGTGTTTTCTGTGGATCTATCCTCCTTTGAAGTTAAAAAAGAATAATTTGGGACATGCAACAAATTCCATGAGCAGGCAAATTAACTTCACCCAACTGTCAAAATTCTGTTCAATTCCTTGAAGTTTTCTTTGACTGAACAGTTTTGATTGGGCTAAAAAAAAAGTCAATGTCTGTTATTTTCTCATAGGTAATTAAGGCAACACTTAAATACTGTTGTTGAGTATATCTGTCCTTCTAAAAGCAGAAGAGAGACAATTTCATGGTGTTATAATTCATTGTTGTCACCATTTTCCCAGGAACTTTAGCTAATTCTCCTTACAAAAATTTACATTCATGGAGATAACATTGTCAGTACCTGATTTTATCTAATGAACACTTATAAAGCTTAGTACTTTGGTAAGGAAATACTTCATTTCATTTTCTCACATCATTTGACATACTATACTTATGTGTGTGGATATGTATGTGTATTTGTTTCAGATTGATGGCATTTTTTATCCTTTAAAAAATGTTCAAGCTTGAATTAATTACCTGTTTTAGTTATACCCTAAAAAGTAGCTAACCGTCATGCTGGTGATTTTCTTTGCTTTTATTCATGGTAGAGTTTGTGATGTATTATCAATTGCTTTGGATCACTTGCATTTAATTTTTCTTTATATTCTAAGACCTTCAGCCTATGATGAGTGAGAGAGTGTGTATGTGTGCTTGTGAGTTGTGCATATGATTAATAACAACAAAGCCAATGAATTAGGTTATTCCTTGAAGATTTTATTCAAAAAGGCTAACCAGTCCTGAATGCTATAAACCAAGTTTCTTTTTCAGCTATCACAAGTTTCCAAACAGTCTATTATGGTGACATTTTGTTTTAATTGGCTATCTTGTGAGCATTTTAAATGTTTCTTTAGCTCTAGCTTCTTGGGCCAGTTAGATAGGTGATGGTGCAGTAGATAGAGTCTCAGGTCTGTAGTCAGGAAGACTCATTTTTCTGGGTTCAAATCTGGCATCATATATTCAACTAGCTATGTGACCCTGGACTAGTCACTGAACCCTGTTTTCTTCAGTTCCTCATCTATATAAAGAGCTGTGGAAGAAAAAGGCCATCCACTCCAGTATTTTTGGTAAGAAAACTCCAAATGAGGTCATTTAAAGTCAAACATGACTGAAATAACTGAACAACAATAACAAAAACAAACTCGTGGTTAGATGAGCATTACTAAATACTCTATACAGAGGAATGTAATAGAATATGGGGGCAAGTACTCAATTAATGAACCAAATAGTCTTACAAGTTCATTAAGTCCTACTGTCATTCTTCTTTGTGAAGTGGATTCTCTCTCTTTTATTCCTGCCCTCAAGGAGTTTATATTTTGTTGGAGGAAAATAACATGTTCACAAATAAAAAAAATATGTGTGTGCATGTGTATATATAGGTGTATATATGTCTCTGTGTATATAAATATATAAATGTAATATATACATATGCACATATACATGCCCATATACACATGTGTGCATATTTATATATTATAAGGTTGTCCTTATTCCAGCTCCCATCCTTACTGAAATGTCAGGTCCTCAGAGTAAGACTATATCTTCCCCTCAGTGTTCTAGGGTTCTTTTTTTGAAATCAGGGCTCTTATTTCTTAGTGCTATCAGTTTGAACTCCCTTTCCAGTGAGTCTGTTTGGGGAGAATAGATTGAAAATTAAAGCCATTTTTACAAAGTTTCTATCCCACTAAAGTCATATGAAGTGGCTTCTCAAAGGCTGTGGTGGGCTCTGTTACATAGGAAAAGTCTCAGCAGCAGACTGTGTCTGGTTTCTGAGAAACAGCCTACCTAATACGGAGGACAACTGGTGCTAAATTATTTGACTCTATAAACCTATGAAACAAAGAAAACTATAAAATGTGTTTTAATCATGTGTAGTTACTTTCTGCTTCTACAGTGACAATGGGAGTTTGGATAGGTAGACTGCAAGGGTTGACAAGAACCATATGGACTTCAGTTCTTCTACAACATCAATTTAGCTGTTGGTATTCTACATGTGAGATGCTTATCTAGTAACTAGGGAGTTGAAACGCTAGGAAAGGAACTGAATCAAATCAAAATTAACATTATTTTCATAATTAAGTCAAGAGGACCAAAGAGGGATGCAGTTAAATAAAATATGGTCCTTGGTTCTCCTTGGAGAGGCAAGCAAAGGAGTTGGTAAAGTAAAATTTATAGTCTATTCAAAGGTAAAAGAAACTTTATTTCATGGAACACTTACTTCATCATCTCACATAGTAGAGCTCATAATAAATATTTGCAAAAAAGATCTTCACACAAATAATCTTTGCTTACTTGCCAACAACTGTTGTATAGGATTGTAGCACCAACACAATATTCACAGCACCTATGGCAATGATGAATTTGCTGGCATAATTATGAATTGCAAAATATAGCAAACTCTCCATGTAGAAGACAGAAGCAAAACATTTATTCAGACATAAGAAAGTCAAATCCCAACACCAGAAAGTCAAATCTATCTTAGCAACAAAGAAGTTAATATATCATAATATACAGGAAGTCATACAATCCTTTAGCTTTCACACAAACACTCATAGGCCTAGCTGTCTCCTTGCTTGTGTCTTCTCTCCTCTCTGCATCTAAGTGCTCTGACTCCCAGCTTCCTTCTCCACCCATTCATCAAACTCCTCCCACCACAGACTCCATGTGATTACAATTGGCCTATTAGGGGGAATGGAAGATCTTCAAATTCCCTGAGGCCTATGAAGAGGCAGGAAAGATCTTCAAATTCCCATTACCATTACAAGGATATGGGGCGGGGATAGGGACATTTTCATAAAGGACTTAATAAGACCTTATAAATTAAATAAACACAATTTTGTACTTGAAAGTTTAAATGCAAAAATGAAAATAAGGGAAAATGACAAGTGATATATTGGAAAACATAATTAAGGAGTAATAAAAAAGCAGGGACAAATCTTGTACACTATACATTAGCATCACATTTAAATACAACATGTATTTCTTTGAGGAAAAAATGGGAGGCACTGGACATATTGAGCAATACAATAACATCACGGAAAAGTGTGATTTTATGATAATAGACAGAAAATGGCTAGCTTCCAATATGAGTATCATTTCTTGATCAGCTTGTTAAAAACAAAAATAAAAACTTATGCCAAACTAGAGGACAGAATAAAAATGAGAAGATACGGCACACAATAAAACCAACTGACCTCTTTAAACAAACTGATGATATCAAAAATGGGAAATAGATGAAAGAACAGATTATAAGGATAGTCTACGACAATTTCCTAGTCAAATCTAACCAACATAAATAATTCATCTTTAGGAGAAGTTAGAAACTTCAATAGCTAGCAAATGTTAAATATGTTTAGCCAGAAAAGAAATGTGGCAGCCAAAAGCACCAATAGTTTAAAAATATAGAAATATATGTAAAATCTTAATGAGAAGCATAAGGAAAGATTATAAGTAGTATGACCTTTTCAAAACAGTGAGAATCAGTGGAGGGGAAAACAAGTTTACCAAATGCTTGGCAATATACTCAGTTAAGGCAGGTCATCCCAAATACTTCTAAGATAGCAATATGCTTTCAATGAAGGGGCCAGTAACACGGTGGTTATAGAGCTTCCCAAGAGTCAAAAAGACGGGGGTTTAATGGCTTTTTCTAATGCATGATTGTGTGACATACCTCCAAGTTAATGAGGGATTCTCTAAAATCTAATTAGAAAAAAAAATTCCAACCTTCATTGATAGAGAGACTTTCCTTATTGTGAGATTCCTGCATTAAACAGCACAAATAGAATTTCTTCCAATGATGCTCTGAGACTGTAAATACCACAAGCTTTAAGGAATTTAAACTTTAATCAACCATGGGACATTGGAGAGAAGGGCATGATAGACACAAATAGGCTACAACATGTTGCTACTGCATTACATTGTCATAATTCAAGCATGGTAAATAATGGTTCAGACCTCTGACTTCATGTGTGTGCATATGTGTGTGTGCATGCACATGCATGTGTATAACTTCTGATGTGGAAATTGCCTCCACCAATGCAGATCAACAATCCTTCTCTAACATGGCCTTTGAGAGTTGGCTGGGTAAAGAAAGGTTAAATGACTCAGTCCAATCACTTCAGTGAAACTAAGCCTTGAAGAATGCAAGAATAGCCCTTGATCTACTAGGTGCTATATTCCATGGTAATGATGCTTTCATTCTCTGTAGAATTTAGGGATTAATATTCAATTCTTAGATTTTATTTTGTTAGTTTTTTGCCAATAACCAACAATTTATCAATCAGTAAGTGATTCCAAAACCAGGGCGTTAAAAAAAGACCCCCGAAAGAATGAAGAATGAAGAAAGTAGCGAAGTTGTTTGTTTTCCTTGTGTTCACAATACATTGTACAGAACTGCAAACATAGTAGACACCTGGCAAATGTTTGCAGAATTCTGAAGAATTCATCGTTGAATTATTAAATAAGATGTAAGTGGTAGAAGAGAAGGAGTTATTGTGTAGGGGATGTTACCCTGATGTTAAAAGAACAAGCTCAGTTAAGTGAATGAGCATTAAAAGAGAAAACCCACTAAAGGAATGAGCCTTAGTTTTGTTTCTGCCATTCACTCATTGACTAGTTCAAGTGGAGAAATCTATCAAGAACAAGCATTTATTGAAACCCTCCATATGCTTAGCATAGAACTAGTTAATATTGGAGATAATAGAAAAGTACATAGAAAGCTAGACTTGGCATGAGGAAGATGGGAGTTCAAATCCTGCCTCAGACACTTGCTAGCTATATGACCTTGAGGGAGTCACATTTCCTCTTTCATTTAATAATAGCACTTATCCTGAAGCATTGTCATGAGCACCAAAAGCTCAATAGTCAAATATAAAAGCTCAATAACAAAAAATTGTAAAGCAATTTGCAAAGTGTAAAGATGGATCATGTTAGCTGGATTGTCCGTGGGCAGCTAAGTGCCACAATGATAGAGTTCCAGGTCTGAAGTCAGGAAGACTCAGTTTCCTGAGTTCAAATCTGGCCTCAGACATCAGCTGTGAAAAGTCACTTAACCCTGTTTGCCTCGGTTTCCTTATTCATAAAATGAGCTAGAGAAGAAAATAGCAACCCACTCCGGTATCTTTGCCAAGAAAACCTCAAATGGCATCACAAAGAGTCAGACACAACTGAACAACAACAAAAGATCATCATTATCATCAATGACTGCAATCTCCTTTGGAAAAAGATAACACAAACCATATATAATTAAATTTGTATGTAAGCCACATTGTGTAGAACACCTTAAACAGTTGCAAAGAACTTAATATATATTATATCTTTTCCTCATTCTCTCCACTATTTATCATCTTTTTATATATATTTTGGACTGTTATTATTTGATTCATGTTCCTTATACTTACATGGCATGTGGGAGATATTTTTTGGTCCCATTTGTGGAATTTTACATATGAAACCAGGAAACTGAAGGAGAAAGGCCTAAGTGACTTGTCTAGGGTCAAGTGCCAGAGGTTAGATTTGAACTGAGATCTTCCTGATCCCAGGACCGGCTCTCTATCCACTCCACTACCTAGCTGTCTCAGTTTTTGTAAAATGAGTTGGAGAAGGAAATGGTAAATCACTCCTGTATCTTCAGAGAAAACCCCAAATGACATCACAACTGAACAACAACAAAGATATGACATGTATTCAGAGATCCCCAGTAAATTCCAGGCAATAGTATAACAGCAAGGCAGGGTTATAAATGAAAGAAAAAGTTAAAGAGTGTGGCCACAATATTGAGCCTGATGTAACTGAGTTCAGTGGTTGTGTATTCATGTATTTCTCCAAATTATACTGTCTATATTTCACCTTCAAATTATGCTGGTTTCTTTTGTGCCTCAGTATCCCCGGAATCCAGCTTGGCACTTTGTATAAAGTAGTCACATAAATGCTTGCTGTTGCATCAAATAAATGGCTACCAAATTTCTTCATTTCAATATATTGAAGGATCTAGATATCTTCAGTGCCTATAATGTCTGTCATTCAGTGTTTTATTAAGCATTTAAAGATTGCCGTGTGCACACACATGCATTATATGTATGTATCCTTGCATTCTCTTTCTCTGCCTCTCTCTGTCTCTGTCTCTGTCTGTCTGTCTCTCTCTCTCAAAACAGAGACAGAGGAAAAATGAGAGAGACTGACAACTCTTATGACACTGTGAGTAGCAATATTTTCAATAAACTTCTGATCATTTTATAGGTCATATGAAGTGTTTAAAAAACAATGAATAGAAGATAACTAGTTTAAGTCTTCCCTTTGCATCTGGGAGGATGCTAGTAAATCCATAATAGGGATTGGCAGTCTTGAGACTTCTCCCTAGATTCTCTGGAAAGGTTCATATACTTTTCTTCTGCCCAGGAATTTTCCAGGATGAGAGTGGAGGAAGGAAAGGTAGGAAAGCAAGGAGCAGAAATGCTGTGGTTGGACACCTTTCAGACAGACCTCTGGCCTTTTCCCCTTGTCCTACTAAATACTCTCATTATGGTGCTAGGGCATTTTTGGAAATAGAAATCCAACACAAAGAAGTTGTGCCTGCAGGTGGGTGAGGATTGGATACTATCCCTTCTCTCCTATGTAGACTTGTGTGTAGACTGGCTTTTCAGACTGCCCTCATGTAACCTTGAACTTTCCTTCACCGAAGAGCCAATGGGACTCATTATATTTTGAGTCAGAGTCTGTACTACTAAAGGGCATATTTTAATAGGCAGAGTATTATATAAGAGCTCTTGCACTCAAAAAAAATGTAAAATGATATATCCATTCATGTGAAAGTTTCATATCAATTAAATAAATGAGCAAATTGGTCTTTAACTTAGACTTATCTGGAAGACCAGCAGTATAATATACCATGGGATTGAAAAGTAATATTATCTCATTTGGAATCGATGGCTTGTGGATAATTGGGGAAATGTCTTCAAATAGCATATAAACATAGAAAAAGAAATATATAAAATGAGAGCTGAGTGCTTTAAAACTATCATCAGTTAATGTTTACCAATTATGGGTTTCAGGTTATATGTATTTAGCTTTCACAAAGTCATTACACTATGAATTTTATCATACCTGTCCTTGATGAGGAGGTTTATCCTGTCCATTCATGGAATCCTTTTCATCAGAAATTAGCTCAGGCAATGACTGTGGCAATGATTGCTGCTGAGTGCAATGCCATGCCACCAGTGGGGTAGTCATTTCTATCCACAAGTTCATTATAGTGATATAACTACATTGGTGAGTAGGATTGGATGAAGAAGGTAATGGGTGGGGATAGAGATGTTAGATGATTAGAGTTCCAGAAATTAACAGGGTAACAAATGAACTTTTTTTTTTAATTGTCCAAATCAATAGTAATTATAGCTTGAAATTTCTTTTTTTTTTGGTCACAGTTATGAAACAGGAAGAGTTAAAGTCTTGCTGGTTTTCATTATTTATAACCAGCAAGTAATCTTTTAGAAAAATTAGAGGCAAAGGGGGTCTCCGAAGTAGAAGCTTCACTAGCATATTGTTAATGATTATAATTGCATCTTTTGACATTACCTTCAGAGTAGCTTGATGAATTGTGTGGATGGCAGTAGAATTCCCCATGGGCTGGTTGCAATTAGGCATTCCTTAATTTGTTTATAGGCTGTGTTTTATCAGAAACAAATTGAGGAATTAGGTTTTCAGCTTGCATTTGTGAACTTGATTTTTATGTTGATAGTTCATGAATATTAGTCATTGACTGACAGATTTTGTTGTATATGTTTGTATTCATTGCACTCTAGGGTGGTTGTTACAACTTGAATATGCCAGCTGTCTCTTGGGACCACTTCACAAAAAGAGAAACATTTTTTCACAGGGTATTTTTCCCCCTGATAAAATGGAGGTTTAGTGTTATTTTCCTCATTATTTTATGAAAATAAAATCCTTTAGAGAAATACATTTTTATATGGCTTCTTTCACACGTTATTCTTAGGACAGATATTTTCAGTCTTTAAGAGCAGAGTGCCTAATTGTGAAAATACATGATTTAGGATTGTTGAAATATTTCAAAGTATTTCTTTAAAATTATAAAATCAAAGGAAATCTTCTCTAAAGCTAACATTTAACAAATAAATTCAATTAAAATATTTATTAAATTTACTGTTACACTAGATGCTAGAGATAAAAAAGCTATTTTTTTTTAAATCTGTCCTCAAGAAGCATCCATTTTTGGGATCCATTTTGGGATCCAAGAAACATCCATTGGGAGCAGGGAGATACTTTCATCCCCCTTTTTGGTATGAACCTATGATCCCTGGATGCAAGGAACTATTAGTGTGAGATGTCTCTCTATCAAAATAGGTTAGCAGGATTTCGAAAATGTGGTCTTAGAGATTTACCTGAGGTACTGACAAGTTAAGTGACCTCTCCAAGGTGCTATACTTAGTATATAGACGTTGTGTGATATGAACTAGGGTCTTACCCATTATGCCACTTTCATTATCTGAACTTATAAGTACACAAAATAGATACATAATAACTTAAGAGAAATGACATTAACAATTAGGGAGTCTGGCAGAGATCAGGCAAGATCTCCTATTGAAGGCAGAAATTAAGCTGAGTTTTGAAAGGACCAGGGATTTCATGAGGTAGTGAGTGATAAGGGAAGTGTTTCTGACTTGTGGTAGGAGGGTAGTTTATGCAAAGGTGCACAGGCAAGAAATTGAATGATATATGACCCTAGGGATGAGAAACAACATCTTTTTTTCTGTGATGAACCACTCTAGACGTACTTTTCAAGTTTATATTTGACTTTCACCCTTCTAGATGGGAATGGAGCAGAATTGTTCAAAGAATTGCCCTGAATGAGAAATATTGGGAAAAACATGAACATATTTTTAATATTGAATTTCATATCAGTGGTTCCAGAAGTAGCCTATGAATCTTAAGATAATCAAAAGGAGGTAGAAACAGCTTTAATAATTTCAGTCACAGTGAGAAATCCTTTCAAAAATAAGGTGTCTCCATCAAAATTCCAACAGGTAAAAAGATTAAATAAGCTAGATTCCCATCTGACTGATGACAAATCATTAGCTCTTTGAAGAAGACAATGACTCTCTCTGAACAGATTAGGGAGAAATACATCAGTGCTAAATTCATCTGGTTTATGTTTAAGGCTTAAATGTGTAACAGCATATAACCAAGGCTGAATGATGGCAATGGCTAAAACTGGAAAGTGAAAGTTTAATCTTTGGAGTCAAAGGAGGACCAAGGACAAATTCACACTATAAAGCAAAGCGAACCAATGTCTATGTGATTAATAGCAGAGCAAGGAAAGAGCTCTTAAGCCATGTAACTAAATGATGAAGAGACACCATTTCATACAGCAAACTATCTCCAAGGTAAGTATGAGTGAATGAAAAAGAAATATTTATTTAGTGCTTCTTATGTGCCAGTCACCATACATTGATTCCTATTCTTTCCTTCAAAAGGAGACTTAGCAAATGTTGTTTTTTTTTCAAACTGACCCTTAAGTACTCCTCTGATGCTTCATCATGGTATGGTGGCATAGTGGTAATCTTGAATTCTTGGAGGCTATCCTAGTGGAGTACAAATTGCAAGATTCCACAAAGCTGATAAAGAATATGACCTTGGTGATGGACTTTGAGTCTACCCCCAAGGATCAGCTCAAGGTTTTTCTTTTTTATATAGACATCACATCAGAAGGATCATTTCTTATCTTGTGGAGGGATCAGAAAATGTAGCAGTGGAGGAACTTATGGAGCCCTAAAGTATTTCAGAAACATCCAGGTGGTACAGTGGATAGAGCACTGGACTTAGAACCAGAAAGACTAATATTCCTGAGTTCAAATCTGGACTCAGGCATTTCCTGGTCATGTGACCTTGGGCAAGTAACTTAACTTTATTTTTCTCGGTTCCTTATCTGCAAAATGAGCTGGAGAAATAAATGTCAAATCATTCCAGTATCTTTGTGAAGAAAACCCCAAACATGGGGTCACAAAGAGACAGACAAAACTGAAATGACTGAACAATAATGAAGCATGGCAATTTGAAATATTTTAAAATGAAAGTAAGAATGAACATGCTATAGGGAATAATGTTACACTGGCCTGGGATAGGGGAAATGCACAGGTGTACATGCATGCATGCATGTGTATACATATGTATATACATACATATTACACACACATATATAATTTGTACACATATTTTTTTAAGCAATTGGGGTTAAATAACTTGCTCAAGGTTACACGGCCAGTTATTTCTGGGTGTGGTGCTAAGTATCTGAGTCCAGATTCAATCCCCAGTTCATACCAACACTGGGGCCAGTGTTTTTACTCTCTGTGCTACCTGGCCATCCCAATAATTTTTATTTTTTGCCATAGCAGTGAGCAACCTCTTTCCAAAAGGGATAAAGAGAGATAACTTTCTTTAATTCAATAGTTTTCTTGCCTTGCTGGACAGTCACTTGCTTGATGCTTACAGAACAGTACCTTATGGAAACCAAAGGAACGATTCTAGCAAATACATCTTTATTGCACAAAACTGTTATGCCTAAAGGCTTTTGCAGTATCTGATAAGGAAGCTCCAAAAGACTGGTAGGTTTTTAAACTCCTTCAGGACAAGTCTAGTTCTTGTTTATTTAAAAAAAAAATATTATTGTTATATCTTTTGTATCCAGCAGAATGCTCTATACATACTAGATGCTTCATTCATACTTTTGGAATTTATATATTTTAAAAATCTACAATAATAAATTTTATAAGGGTTATGTGGCGGGAAATCTGCTCTTTCCTAGCTTTGATCTTGATAATTTCCTTTCATGTATCTAAACATCAGTTTCATCAGTAAAATAACCCTGAAAAGTTTCTGTGATAGTTATTATTACTTCTTTTTTTTTACAGATAAAGAAACTGAGGCTTGGCAAGTGAGTTTCTTAATTTTTTTTTTTATAGCTAGGAAAGCCTTCACATAAAATTTGGTGATAGAACAAATAACAAAAACCAGGTGGCTCAACTCCCAGACTTGTTTTCAAGCATCAGTGAATGTTCTACATCTAAAATTACTTGAATTTTTAGAAATGATGATTTTCTTAGGAAGTGGATTTTAGCTTTTATGACACAAAACAGAGTACTCAGTTACCACTCTCCTGTCTAAACTGTTGGGAAGATAAAACCAAAAATCAAACCAGCAAAGAAAAACTTTGGTTCACACTGGTAATAAGGGAGTCAGTTAATTACATTTCTAATGGTAGACATATCTATATCTATGCCTATAAATATAGATATATATTCTTAAAACAATTTGATTACTTTCAAAATGGAGAGGGTAGAAGTGTTTACTTCCTATAATAGGAGAATATAAACAAAGAAACAATAGACCTAAATGCATACCTTAATCCTAAATGGCAACTAGGTAGCTCAGGGGATATGGTGCCAGGACTGGAGTCAGGAAGACTCCTCAGACACTCACTACCTGTGTAACTCTGTGCAAGTCAATTAACCCCACTTAGTTCACTCCCTCATCTGTAAAATGAGCTGGAGAAGAAATGGTAAACCACTCCAATATCTTTGCCAAGAAAACTCCAAATTGGATCATGAAGAGTTGGACATGATTGAAAAATGATGCAATAATGATGACAAAAAATCCTAAATGAAAAATGACACAAATACTAAAAAAAATAGGAAAAAGACTACAAAACCTATCACAAATTATCTGTATTATGACAAAGTTGGATTTATACCTAATGTGTAGAATTGGCTTATTATTAAGTCATCAGCATAATAGACCAAATTAATAACAAGAACAACAAAAAGCATATCATTGGATCGATATTTCACAATAGCCTTTGCCGATATACTATATCTGTTCTTAAAAAAAGCACCAGAAAATATTGCAATAAATAGATCTTTCCTTAATATAAGTATCCTTCTTTAAATTAATTTAAAACTGAGACATATTAAAACATATCACACTGTGCATAATCATGATAAACTAGAGACCTTTCCAATGTGATCGAGGGTAAAGCTTGATATTTATTGTCAACATTTTTAACTGATACAGAGCTACACATGCTAGCTACAGGTGCAAGATAAGAAAAATAAATCAAGGAAATTAACATAGGCAAAGAGGAAACAAAATTATTTCCTAGTAGTGGCAAAGAATTCAGAATTAAGAGAGTGTCCATCAAGTGGAGAATGGTTGAAAAATTATAGTATATGAATGTATAGAGTACTATTACATTGGAGTGATGAACAGGATCATTTGAGAGAACTTGGTGGGTGGACTTGGACATATTGATGCAGAGTGAAATGAGCAGAATCCTGAAAAAAAATTGTGCACTTCATTAAAAAGATGAATAACTTTTATAGACTTAAAAACGTTGAACAATGCAATGATAATCACACTCTCAAAGGACTGATGCTGAAGGAAGTTGCCAAACTCCTAAGAGAGAGGTGATAGACAGACTCAAGGTGTTAGAATTTTGATTGTCTTTATTTTCCTTTTAGGGGTGGGAATTGACAGGGAGATAAATAATTTTTTTTTGAAAAAATCTGTTAAATTTTTAAAAAGTATGGATATGAGAATATTGCCAATAATTCATATAAATTGACCAGACTCTAGTCTTACTAATTCATCTTCTACCCATATGGGGAATATTCCACTTCCCTATCACGAGTCATCCAGTTCCATCCATCTCAAGAATGATGGATTGTTCTTTAGCAATAACATCTAAAAAGTTTTCATTGCCTATGGCCATGCTTTGTTTGGACCAGATGACTTGAATACATTCAGAGTTCTTCTTCAATATCCTACTTAACTTAGATTGTGTTATCTATTAACCATTTTTATTCCAACCTCCTTTGTTTGAAGATCAACTTCATTTTATTTTCTTTAGAATGTATCAAGTCTCAACTTATACTGGATTTTATTCTTTATAGCAATGTTCTTATGCGATTCTGCCACTCATTTATATTTTTCCTTAGTTACTTATTGTTTCTGTCAATATTATTTATGTTCCTCCCCTCCCCCCCCAATTTATCTTGAAACAGTGCTATGTAGTTAGTACATCATTAGATTTGTAATTAAGAAGAGCTAGGTTTGAATCATGCATGGCTCTAACAACTACTAGCTATGTGACCATGAGTAAGTCAATTAACCTCTGTGATCCCTACTTTTTTCATCTGTAAAATGAGTGGAGGTCCTATGATCCTGTGCAACTGAAAGGGCAATGGATTTGGAATCAGAGATTGAGTCTAGTTCTGGAAATGACTCTGGGAAAAATTGCTCTAATTAGTTATCTTCAGTTTCTTAATTTACAAAGTAGAAATAATATTTGAATGACCTGGCTCATAGGGCTACTATGAACACACTACTTTGCTAACCTTAAAGCTGTATAGAAAACTGAAATATTTAATGAGCTCCCTAAGTAGCCACATTAGGCCATTTAGACTCTTCCTCTTTTCCCTCATCAAAATCAATAAGTATTGCCTCACCCAAAGTTTATACTTGAGTGCCTGCCATTCCCCTTGAACTGACTTTCCTTTTAAAATCTGAGTCAAAGATCCAACCTATTATATTTGTAAATATTTTGAAGTTCTTCTCCTGGTGATCTATTTGGGAGTTTTATAGGTATGAATATAGTTCTAAAACAGGGTTATTTTTAGAGTTAATGTGTGAGCATTTTAGAATTGAGAGGCTACATGACTGAGTGAAGCTGTTCCTGACGTCAAGACTAGCTCAGTTCAAGTCCCAATGCTGAATGTGACATGTAAATCACTTAACTTTTCAGTGCCCCAGGAAATCCCAGAGTAGGTGTAGAGAAGGTATGCTCATGAGGGTATACCTATACTATAAATCTATAGGTTTGTCCTCTCTGTCTCTGTCTCTCTGTCTCTGTCCTCCACTGTCTCTCTCTATTTCTCTGTCTCTGTCTCTCTGTCTCTTTCTCCCTCTTTTTCAAGAATTGGACCCCCATTCTTCCAAAATCAGACTCATCAAATTAGAAGTGAATAGAATTTTGGAGATAATCTCTTCTAGGAACCCCCTATTTTATAAATGAGAAAACAGCCTCAGGAGAAAGACATTCATTTGGACTGAACTTACAGTTCCCCCCTTAAAACAAAAACATAAAATATGAAAAACATGGAACAACCACTCTCTCTAAAAGAAGTTTTTTTTCATTAGTAATGCTAGAAAAACCCTGAATAAATTTCTGAATGGAGTGCTGGCAAACACATTCTTATAACCTACTGAGTGTATTTGCTATTATCACATGTTTATGTAGAGAAATTATTGGTCCTAAACAGACCACAAGTTTATGATGCTATATCTGCTTAAAGGCATTAATAAAACTAAAGCTCTGTGTGTGTGTGTGTGTGTGTGTGTGTGTTTCCCCAAAGACTTTTTTGTTGTTGTTTGAACTGGAGCGTCCTGTTGTCTAAAATCCCACGGATAATTTGTTTCTCTCTTGACATTTATTGTTAGAAATTGCACCCACTGTTTCAGTATGGCCTGAAAAGTGCTGTGTTGGCAGCTGGTATTGCAGGAGTGCAGACTGTGTCTTCCTCTGGAGTTGGAAACAGATTGAAAGAGGAAAGGAACATTTCTTCCTGTGGAACCATGCTGCCCCCCAATTAGGAAGCTCTCTGCAGCTGTAGTGTTGGCCACCTGTGACAAACTTGCTCAATAGCTGGATATCCTGTTCTGAGTTTCTGCCTCTGAGCTGTCCGGGATGATCACTTGGGAAGTGAATTGTGGCTTTCCAGGGTTTTATGTATGCCAAGGTTAGCTAGGAAAACATGGGGTGGGGCCATACAAATCCCAGATCTTTTGGTATTCTTGTTGCTTGAAACTCAAGAAAAGGGTGGGAATGTAGAAGTGTGTGCATACATATTGGAAAGAAGAATTACCATGACTTTTATTGGAGCAATGTGTAAAATGAAGGAATTTTGCACATGAGAGCCAAGAGACTTAAGTTGAAATGAAAGAATAATACAATTAAAAGTCCAGGAAATACCTCTAAAGTCAATATACAATTAAAATGTGGCTATTGCTGGTATAAGTTAGGTTGGCAACACTTTTTCAGTTCAGCTTAGAAAGGATGTTAAAAATTATTTCAAAGATGAGTTTATATATCAATCAAATTGGGGAGATGGGTTGAAGAACTTTCTTTAATATTTCCATTTTTGGGGGGCTAAATTTTGCTTCATTAGACCAACTTAAAATCAGAAAATATACTTTAAACTAAGTTGCAAACTGTCAAAGGGCTATTTCATAATCCAGGATGAAAGATTATTTGTGATGACAAGGGATTGTATTTTTCTCTATTGTGTAATCCTGACAAAGATTCTATTGGATTAACATAGATTTCCACAGCATGTACCTGGTTGCAAAATAAAAATAAAAATTAGGATTCATTAGTTAGGTCATCTCAACAACCATCCCATACCAAGTAGTGCATGCCAGTGTTCTCTGAAATGAAGTAAGTACATTGTTAAGCCTGTTCTAACAGCTTGATCTGTCTGGAGAAAAATTTCTCCATTCCAGGTTGACAAATGTTGGATTGACTCAAGATTGCCAAATGGACTATAAACTGACAGGCCAACCAATATTGTCTATTCACCTTGTTCAACCTCCTTCCTCTTCCTCCTTTCTTCTTGTTCTTCCTCTTCTTCCTCCTCTTGTCCCTCTTCATCTCATTCTCCTCCTTTTCCTCCTCCTCCCTCTCCCTTCCTTTTTTCTTCCACTGTTTTTTTTTCTTTTCCTCCTCTGTGAAAGGAAATGGGGGGGGCGGGGGAAGAGGAAGCTGTCCATTATATATGTTATTAATCCTCTTCTGAGATTGTAGTTTTGCTTCTAAGGATAGGATCTAGGAGGAGTTTCCTCTCTTTTGCAGTTGAGTAGTTAATGTTTGAACATCTCTGGCAGATGAGACCAGCTCCTCTTCTGATGCATCTGAGTAAAACTCAGTGCCATTTTGAATACTGGAGGGTATCTGATCCTAATGTAATGTGTGAAGGTACTGAGGTTCACCATATGTTACATCACTTCACAAGAGAGTATTTCTGGACACCAGTCATAGAACTAGGCAAACTTTGTCTCTACAATTAGTTTTTATGTTAATTTGACCAATTTTTAGACTCATAGAATTTGAGATCTGGGCAGGGCCTGAGACATCCAATAGTTTAATGTTTTCCTACTATCCTCTCTTTTATTTTACAGATGAAAAATCAGAAGTTCAATGTCTTGCCCAAGGTTGTGTAGTACAGCTTGGTGGCATGGCAAATAGAGTGCTAGGCCTGGAATCAGGAAGCTCTGACTTCAAATCCAGCCTCAGGTAACTTACTAGCTGTGTGACCCTGGGTAAGTGCCTTAAACTTGTTTACCTCAGTTTCTTCATCTGTAAAATGATCTAGGAAAGGAAATGGCAAACCACTCCAGTATTTTTGCCAAGAAACTCACAAAGAATTCATGAAGAGTCAGACACTATCGAAAACCACTAAACAACAAAAAACACAGTGTATTAGTGATTAGCACCTATGTTTCCCAACTTTCAGTCCTATGAGTTTTCCACTAACTTTCACATAAATTGTAATTTGCTAGGATATTGAATTGAAGTTCAAAAAAGGGTATTTAATAGGCATAATGATAAAGTTCAAAAGAAGAGTTCAAATATCAACTTTGCATATTATAAAAAGTGGGGTATTATTTAGATGTAAGTTCATATGAAAAGGAAAATCTGGGAGGCTTGAGTATATTGCAAATTTCCTATTATTCGGTAGTATGATATGGTAACCAAATAAGTTCATATGACTTTAGTTTATATTTAAACAGGTATAATGTCGAGGAATAGGAATGTGATTAATTTCAGGATGATAAAATGTAAGTAGGGAGATTTTTTAATTCTTTTAATTTTTAATTATTTTTTTGGAGGGGGGAAGGCAAGGCAATTGGGATGAAGTGACTTGCTCAAGGTCACACAACTAGTAAGTGTGTTACATGTCTGAGGCCGGATTTTAGTTTAGGTCCCCGTGACTCCAGGGCCTATGCTGTATTCCCTGAGCTGCCTAGCTGCCCCATTAAAAAAATTGTCTTTATACCTAGAGCCTAGCACATAGCACAATTCCTGTGATATTGTACTTTATAAAAGGTTTAAAAAAATCAGATTATTTATTTATTGTTAGGTATGCTATATTTTGTCCTGGTCTTTTTTTTTTTTGGAGGGGGGAAGGCAGAGGAATGGGAGTTAAGTGACTTGCCTAAGGTCACATGGCTAGCAAGTTTGTCAAGTGTCTGAGGTCAAGTTTGAACTCAGGTCCTCCTGACTCCAGAGTCAGTGCTCTAATCACTACGCCACCTAGCTCCCCCTTCTGTATTCTGTCTGAAGAAAACTGTCTTCAGTGGTGTGTGCAACCATTTAGGAAGGATGTTTATATATATATATGTGTGTGTGTGTGTATGTATATGTATATATGTGTGTATATATGTATATCATGTATGTATGTATATATGTGTATATATATGCATATGTATATAATATAGTGTTAATTAGAGGCTAATCAAGATGGAAATGGTCCTCCTGATAATGTTATATAGAAATGGGTTCAAGAAATTGGGCTTCTTAACCCTATAGAAATATGTGTCTTTGTGTGTGTGTGGCGGGGGGGGGGGTACAATGTATACCACAACTTCAAGCATTTGAAGGGGATGTCATATTGATGAGAGATTAAATATTTTTCTGTTTGGGTATAGAAGACTGAATGGGATTCAAAGGGGTGGATGTTGTCAATGGGGAAAATTTATATGATTTGAGAAAAAAGACACAGGGACAAATATTTATTAAAAGACTGTTACATGCCAATCATTGTACTAAATGCTTTGTAAATATTATCTTTATTGATCTTCATATAAGGAGAGATAGGTGCTCTGATTTTATAGATTAGGAAACTTGGACAGAGAGAGAGAGGTTAAATGACTTGTTCAAAATCACACTGCTAGTAAGTTTCTGAGGCCATATTTTAACTTTAACTTTTAACTTCCTGACTTCAGACTTAGTGCTCTATTCACTGCACAACCTAATTCCCATAAAAAATGCTTCCAAATGATTAGATCTATCAAAAAGTGCAATGGGATGGCTTCTCCTTCACTAGAGGTCAATAAGCAAATGTTAGGACCCATAGGATATATAATGATTCTTGTTTAGTTATGGGTTGAGACAAAATTGATTTTGAAGTCTTATTTGACTATGGGGGTAATATAATTATGACTTTAAAATATTCCAAAATCTACTCAGTTAGCTATGCAAATTCACCATAGATTTCCAAACATCAACATGAATAGCACATGTGCATTCTCAAATTTGCTCCAAAATTAATTTCTGAAAGGCAACATTCCATTGTCATGTGATATCAACTCTAAAGGAGACCTGCCAAGAAAGACTTTGTACATCCTGTGTCTTCAAGGCTACACATCAAGTTCACATATTCATAAATTAAAACTTCTTTAATTGTGAAAAATAGTTCTCTCACCATATAATAAAATATGAGGCATTTTTTATATTCTAGATTCAAACAGAAATCTCTTTCCTAGATTCTTTCCAGATGAGGAAGCTCTAGATTAAGACTTCTCAATCCTTGCATTGTCCCCTTTTAAATCTCAGCGAGTTTAGTTTTTAGTGGGGCCTCATCTTTCTCATTAAAAAAAAAGAAACAAAAAAAATACTCTGCTTTGCAACTAGGAAATAAGATATACAGGCACTGGGGTATAGAGGTCCGTCTTGCCCTGTTAGAAAGTTAGGGGGATGATGGGGGAGGGTATAGGGAAGAATGAATTGAGGGAAGCTGTGTTGAGTAGGTGGGGATATTTTGGGGTGGGGATAGGGGAAAGATGGGGAGAAAAAATTGTAACTCAAAATCTTGCAAAAATGAATGTTGAGAACTACACACACACACACACACACACACACACACACACACACACACACACTTTTTTTTAATGCTATGCTTCTCCCAGGAACACATCCGAGACTGGTCAAATAAAAGCTAAAGGGTCTTTGAATCATATTTTGGCCTATTGTGCAGCTGCATTCCCCCTTTCTGTTTTTAATGTGCTTTAACTGTCCTCCCCATGGGAATATGAAAAATAGAAGAGTTTGGGGAGTTAATCAAGGCCCAAACTGAGTATTAAACATAATTTGATCTTTAGTCATGAAGTTCATTTTTTGGGTGTATACGTGTGCAGGGAAGTGAACTTAAGTGATTTACTTTACTAGAATGTCTAAGAAGGAAGTAATGTGCAATAAAAATATTACTGAATTTCAAGTAAGTCAATCAGTTAGACATTTAATAAGCATTTATATTCCACTAAATAATAGGGGAACAAAATCCAAGATCCTAGGTTTCAATCTTTGCTCTGTCACTGCTACTTCTTATGGTTCAGTTGTTTCAGTCATGTTCAATTCTTTATCACCTTACTTTTCTTGGCAAAGACATTGGAGTAGTTTACCATTTCCTTCTTCAGCTCATTTTGTAGATGAGGAAACTGAGACAAACAGAATTAAGTGACTTTTCCATGGTCTGAGTCCAGATTTGAACTTAGGAAGAGGAGTCTTCCTGACTTGAGGCCCAGCACTCTTTCTACTATGTTCATCTAGCTGTTACTTGTGTATCCTTGGGCAAATCACTTAATATGCTTCTTTTCTTCCCTTTCCTCATCTGTTAAGGTTTGTGGCTAAAAGACCTCTAAGGCCTTTTCCAGCTCCAATCCTGTAGTCTTCAATTTTGCTAGCAAGGCTAATATCTAAAACATCACAAAACAAAACTAACAACAACAACAACAACAAAACCTTTTTTGTGTATTAAGTTTCTCTAATCAAGGCAATTAAATAAACAAGTGATTAAGGTGGGCAAAGAAGTATTAACAGTGTGTTAAATCAATTGGCTGGCCATTGATTGACTGAACATGCACATTATCTTTCCTGCTCATATGGGAATTCTAATTGCTCAAGTGCCTTTACATTTAACTGAGCTGAATCTTGGCAGTTTAATTGCAAATAATAGATTGAGAGTTTAATACTATTAATAAAAACTTGTATTTGAGTAGGCTTTAACATTTGGAAATTACTCTCTTCCCCATGATTCTATGAAATGTGCATATTGTCATCTCATTTTATATAAATTTATATATATTTTATATGTGAATTATATATACATATTTATTTATAATTTATTTATGTAAACTTATATAAATATTTCTATAAATATAAGTATATATTAATAGAAATATATATATATATATATTTCTATAAATGAAGAAACAGGTTCTATAAGATAAAGTGACTAGCTCAAGATCACTTAGAGAATTTTTTTCTGAGGCAGCATTTCAGCACAGGTCTCTCCTGGTATTGGGTCCAGTATTTTTATCACTGTACTACCCTGTCACTCAATTTATTCCTCAAGTTGATTAAAACATTTTTTTAGAATAGATCTGTGATTTCTTTGGTTCAGAGAACCTGCTTTCTAATCTAATAGTCTTTGAGTATTATCTGAGCACCACAAAGTTAAAGAACTTGTAAAGGATCACCTAGGCTCTTGATGTAATAAATAAGACTTTATCTGTTGTCTTGAAATGACTGACACTGGCCCTCTATCTCTTAGACCAAACTGTCTTTCATTGATTAAATAAAAGCATTTAAACCTGAAGGATGCATTACAAATTGCTGAGGAGGATGAAAAAGCTGAGATAAAAGTGTCTCAGCCCTCAAAATCTTGCTCTATTGTACTTAGACTTATATGTACAACTTAGAATCTAGTCATTTATTGTTTATTACATCATCATTATCACCATCATTATCATCAACACTACTGCCACCACTACCACTATCATCATCATCACTATTATCATTTATAGAGAACATTAAGGTTTGAAAATGCTTTACATAATTTATCTCGTTTGATCTTTACAAAAACAATGTGAAGTAGGTGCAGTTCCTGTTCTCATAGATAAGACAAGATAAGAGAGCAAGGAAGAGAGAGATAAAAAGAAAGAAAAAAGAGAAAGGAAGGACGGAAGGAAGGAAGGAAGGAAGGAAGGAAGGAAGGAAGGAAGGAAGGAAGGAAGGA
>NW_027187391.1:38261828-38271828 GCF_028583685.1 Petaurus breviceps papuanus
GGAAGGAAGGAAGGAAGGAAGGAAGGAAGGAAGGAAGGAAGGAAGGATGATCAAACAAAAAGAAAAAAACACAATTAGCTAATTGGGGACCTATTTTTTATTCACTGTGAGAAATATCTCTAAACAAAATAGAAATGTTGGCATGGTGTGAGAGAAATTAGTATTATACTATTATATTAATGACTAATTATTAATTAGTGATCCACCCTTTTCCTCTTAGCTCTTTTAAAACCAAATTCCTGAAAATGTCAGTCAATCACTGAAGGGCATGGCCAAGTGATAAATGAGATTTGCTCCTACCTCTCAAGACACATGCTAAATAGTTGGGCAATTGGATTCCAATGGAGAAGACTTCCTCTTGCACAAATACCTTAAGGCTCATGCTTTGTGCTCTCAGCAGGAGGAGCTAAAGACTTTTAGTCAGCCTTGTCATTAAATGTCTACCAATCAGGTTTGAATTTTACTTGTTAGAGAAGTTCCCTTCCACAAAGGATTTAGGGCATTTCAGGCTCTCCCTTGGCATCTTTACCAAGAAAAAAACTACTGACCATCAATTTATTGATTGCTGGCTAGCTTGCTAAAGTGATTGCTAATTATTCAGAATTTCTGTATCTCTGGGTTTTCATTTATTTCAGGTGTAGAGAAGAAAATATTGCATATAGATTTCTAATATATTACAATGTATGAGACACAGACAGAAAGGTACAGAAAGAGAAAAACATAGTAAAGAAACAAAGAAATGGAGGAGAAGAGGGACAGTGAGTTTCTGGGTTGTAAAATATTTCCCCTGGACTACATCTACATACTATGAGGCATAAAGTTTATAATGTCCAAAACAAACATAAGAGTATGTATATAGGTCTTTAAAAAATATTCAAAGCAGTCAATCACAGTAACAGGAGCTATGGGTTGTTATTATTTTTAAAGTGTTATGAAGTTTTAATTTTTCTTCATTAGTGCTATGGAAAACACAGGGAGAATCAATATCACATGTCAGGAAAAGGAAAAAAAGTGTGTATGTGTGTAATATATACACAAAATATGTGTTTATATATGTATATATACATACACACTATATATATGATGATAAAGATTTATAGAAACTATATAGATTTATATATATACACATATATGTGTATTTAAATACTGTTCCTTCAGTTCTCACCCAGGTTGGACGTTCAGGAGATACTCATGGGCCTGGTATTCCTCTAGTGTGGGAGGTTTGAACTCCTCCATCTTCTGATGCAGTTTAACTCGCCCTTCCTTAGGTAACTTGGTGGCTGCCCAAACCTGGGGGTCTGCTCCCATTAATGCTAAACTTATTATAGATAAATATTTGGTTTAACTTGCTATAGCTCTGAATGTCTGAGCTCAAGAGATCTGTCTATCTCAGCCTTTCCAGTAATTGGGGTTTCAGGAATGTTCCACCATTCCTAGGCAAAAAAATAAAATGATTTTCAATTAATATTATATGATTTAACTAATTAAATATCTAGTTATCTAGAGTCAAGGCTTATAGGTGAAAGATTATATAGATGTAGTCTATTTGGGAAAGATCTGATGTTCATTCTAACAGAGGAATACATATAATTATGTTCAAGGCAGAATTAGCGAGAGATTTTGAAGTCCAAATGTCATTTAGAAAGATCTGAATTTATTGTCCTTTACCCTAAAACTTGAAAAGATATAAAAAAAAATAAACCAATGGCTGAAAATACATGATGCTATATATATATGATTGTATCTAAATTTCACAAAATTTTTGAAAGAAAAGTGAAAATTCTCATCAGTCATTTAAATTTCTAAGTGGCTATGAATTTTTATATAACGAAAAATCATAACATCTAGAAATATAATTGCAATTATTGGTTTTTGGAGGGTTTGAGTTTGCACCAATTAAGTACACTAATCCTATAATGGTTTACTATTGATATAATATGTGTGCAAGTGTATATCTATCTATCTATCTATCTATCTATCTATCTATCTATCTATCTATCTATCTACCTATCTATCTATCTGTCTATCTAATCTATCTATTTATGTATGTAGGTATTTAGATATATATACACTAACACATGCAAATACATAAATATATACACATATGGAAGTATATACATATATAATTTTATATATTTAAATGTAACCAACAAAAGCAAGATTTTTATTGTTTTTACTACTGAATCCAATATGTGAATAACAACTGAAAAAATTTCATTATGAAAATGTAAAGTGAATATATTTGCAAAACAGATCTATAAATCTCTGTTTACACATTGAAATTGGGTGAAAAATGGTTGTTAAAATTGTTCATTTTTAAAATATTTGATTAGAATCAGTCAAATAATCTGACACAAAGACAAAAAACCCCTTACTTTAAACTACTTCATGCATGTAGGCACAACCTTAATTTCAGGATATAATTCAGTTACACTTATACCACAAGTACTTGTAGCACAAGGAATTTGGAAAACAAACAAAGGTGAAGTAATTCACCCAGAAAAATAGTTCACAACTCAACCAGTTCAATGAGAGCTTAATTAACAAATCTTCTTCAACTAAGTCCCTTTGAATAATGACTGGGTAGAGGATTTGATCATTTAATTGAACAAACATTTAGTTTCTGCTATATGTGAGTCACTTAGTCTTAGGTGACGGACTTTTAATGTTAGATGCAAAGCAGACCTGCTTTAATCATGGAATAAGGGAGAGTGAGAGGCTCAGTAAAAAGCTATGGGAAATTTTAAGGAAGGATAATCATTCTCAGCTGGGAATGGGTCAGAGTAAGGGAAGCCTTTTTGAAAATAGTAGTACTTAATTTGGGTCCTAACATAATGGAAGGGACTTTGACTTATCACAGATAAGGGAGGGGACAATTGCTTTAAGGCAAGACTGTAGGAATGGGCAAAGGCAACAGACACACAAGATGGTATCATTTTAGTTTTCTCAGTGCTGGGTCATACTTGGTAATGTCAGCATTTGTGATTGAGAGATGGTAACTCTGGCTCAGATCGAAATCTCTTCCTCTCTGAGAATGTCTACCTGAGGGGAGCATGACATTCCCAGAATTCTCATGCTTTATTCAGTTGATTATGATAGAAAGGACCCAAACCACATTTATATCACTGTCATTGTGTGACTTATTGAAGAGTGATGTAACAATAGTATGGCAAGGGGCTGAGGAGAGAGTGAGTGGTGAAGAAATAGAGGCATTGGACAAAGACACCTTCTCTGTACTCTCCCCTCTTTGGATAGGTACTGTAATTTCATCAGCATAGGAGCTATAAATAAGGAACTTCTACTAATGAAGAGTGCCACTTTAGTAAAATTTGAGGAGCTTCCTGAGGCTTTAAGAGGTTAAATAAGCCGCCCAAGGTCACACTGCCAGTATATGTCAGAAGTACAACATGAACACAGATTTTCCTGACCTTAAATCCTGCTCTGCATCCACTCTACCATGTTACCTCTCTCAGGAATATTTCATGAGATTAAAATTAATTCTTTTCATTAATAGAGGTATCATCCTAGTGATACTTGCCCTGGCAAAGAACCACGGCACTTGAATGCGGAAGTGAGAATGTACAGTGACCAATAAGTTAAGGCATCCAATTCTTACTCATTAAAACCTCATAAATATCCTTATTGAAGGGAGATAAAATAAACCTCATCTTGAGGTTATACACAAACTTGCTTCCTGAAATTATAAATACCGAAGCTTCTCAAAATAGTTTCATAAAATATTAAAGATCTCTGAGGAGAGAATGAAGCAAAGTATGGGTAGATAGAGAAAGGTAGATAAACATAGATCATGTTTTCTTAAAATAGGTTATGAAATTCAGCTTTATGCCTGAAGGGCATAGTATAAGTCCACTAGTCCTCTAGCTAATACCAAGGGATGAAAATATAAGTCCTTCTAATGAGACAACTAGAATATTAAACACCTAAAAAGAATGCTTCTCATTTTAAAGAGCCCTTCAATTGAGTTTATCAATGTCCATATAGAATATTTATGAATTCTATAGACAGCTTAGGGAGGCAAATAGTATTCTCAAACCCAACATACAGATAAATATGATTTTTGTTCTTGTTCAGCTGTGTCTGATTCTTTGTGACCCCATGGACTATACTGTCCTTGGGGTTTTCTTGGCAAAGACACTAGGATGGTTTCCCATTTTCTTTTCCAGTGGATTAAGGCAAAGAGTTTAAGTTAAAAATTTAAGTTAATTATAAAGTGTTTAAGTTACTTGCCTAGGATCACATAGCTATTAACTATTTGAGGTCAGATTTCAGCTCAGGTCTTTCAGAGTCCAAGTCTAATGCTCTCTCCAAGTCATCTTTCTGTCTCCTAGGTTAACAGAGGTTAAGTGACTTGACCAAGGACACACAGCTAGTAATTGCCTGAGGTCCTCCTGATTTTAGGCCCAGAGCTCTATCTACTGAGCCATCTAACTGCCTCCTCCTCCCAAATAAGATTAGGCTTGAAATTATTTTAATTGACTCACTGGAAATGTAATGAATGCTTGTGGAAGATGAAGGAAAACTATAGAGATGTAAGAGGTATGATTTTAAGAAAATGAGATAGATTTCAAAAGCTACACATCAATACCAAGTTTTTATTTTACAGTCACATTTCCAGATGTCTACTTACTTATCAATCCATCTATCTTTCCTTATATGTATAGGACACATGAGTCAAGGTACGTTATATTCTAGAACAGAATTCTGTCATACTGAGGAAAAGCAGGAAAGGTGTTCTAGCATACATTACTTTCCACCCAAAAAGAGGAGGCAAAGGCAAGAGCCACAAAACAAAAGTAAGTCAATTAGTAGGATTGAGAAAATTTTGATTTTCAGATGATTCTTCGCACATGGAGTGGGGTTGGGAGTTATCTACAAATATATGATTCTAAGCCAGGGGAACTAGGAATAATATAAATGAACATTAAAGAGAGGTAGGCTAATTTTTTTTTTAATTTTTAAGTTTTTAATTTTTTTTAAGCAACTGGGGTTAAGTAACTTGCTCAAGGTTACATGGCCAGTTATTTCTGGGTGTGGTGCTAGGTATCAGAACCCGGATTTGATCCCAGGTCATCCTGACTCTGGGGCCAGTGCTCTTAATCACTGAGCCACCTGGCCGCCCCAAGGTAGGCTAATTTTAACATAAGAAAGAACATCTTAGAAATTATAGCATCTTCAAAATGAAATGGATTGTCATTAGAGATAATGGTTCCCCCTTTTCACAGAAGGTCTTCAGGTAGATGATGTATAATAACTAGTTAGAAATGGTATAGAGCAAAGACGTCAAACATACTGCCCCATAACCTCAGGCAGCTAGTGCTACCAGAATCAGATTAAAATGTATTTGGGACATGTTTAACAATATAAATAAAAATACAATACAACATAAGTAATGTTTAGTCATACTTTTCTAAATAAGTATGTGTCTGTAGGGATTCCCATATATGGATTAACGTCCCTGGTTTCTATTTGAATTTGACATCACTTGTGGAGAGAATTTTCTCAGTTCAGGTGACGCTTGGATTAGATACCTCCTGAGTTCCACCCCTTTGAGTTCTGATCCTTTGATTCAATGTTTATTTCTGAGTGAGAACTACCTTTCCATTCTACCCTAGAAAAGAGTGCCAACTGGGCTTAAATTAATTGTAATCATTGTATACATAGATATGTCTTTAAAGTGTATGTTCAAGAAGGCCTAGTACCTCTCACATGAGGGCTTGCTAAGCTCTCTTCAGGGCTACTCATCTACCTTTAGAGTCTACTTGGCATTCATTTCTCACCTGTGACTCCAAGAAGCTGTAGTGTGTGCAGCGGCCACTCCCCAGTAAGCCATCTCAACAGACAGTCTAAACCAGGTTGAGTCAGGAGGGTGTCTACCCCAAGCATGTGAAGACTTCTTCAGGAGAATGAGTGGATAAGAACAATTTGTTCCAGTAGCCATGAAGGTGGTTGAAAGAGGGCCTGTGGAGCACTTAGAGCTTGGTCAAGAATCTGAGATGCCAAGGTCATCCATTGCATCCTGGGCCATCAACATTCCTGACTTTTGTCTTGCCATTGGACTTTGATGACTCTAGAAGTGAGACTTGGGTAAAAGACTTTGTACAACTCTTTCTCACTTATATCCAATTCATGGATGAGTTGAGGCATTGCCTGTGATGTCATTGGTCCTCTTCAAAAGTGAAGGGCAAATGATAGGTGCAAAATCCAATTGTAGGGGTGCCTAGGTGGTGTAGTGAATAGAGCACCCACCCTGGGTTCAGGAGGACCTGAGTTTAAATCCAGCCTCAGACACTTAACACCTTACTAGCTGTGTGACCTTGGGCAAGTCACTTAACCCCAATCACCCTGCATTCTCAACCCTCCATAAAAGCAAAAAAAAAAAAGTCAAACTGTAAATTGTTTTGTCAAGTCTCATCAGTTACCAAGTCCTGTCAATTCTACCTTTGTACACTATCTTGTATGTGTACCTTCCTCCACTCTGATGCTTCTGACAACCCTAGTTCCAGTGCTTATCACATCATCCTTAAACTGTTGACTAGTCTTCTTGAATCAAGTCTCTCCCCATTCTAGCCTCTCCTCTACTCAACTACCACAGGGATAAACTTCAGTGGCTCCCTATTTTTTTCTAGGATCAAATATAAAATCCTCTTTTTGGCTTTAAAACCCTGAACTCTTCTTACATTTCGAGCCTTCTTACAACTTTATTCCTGTCCACATATTCTGTGATGCAGTAATGCTGCCCTCCTTGCGGTTCCTTGCACATACCATCTCCAGACTTTACCTTTTCACTGACCTTTCCCCCACATCTAGAATGCTCCCCCATCTCCTGTAGGCTCCCTAGCTTGCTTGGTTACTTTCAAGTTTCAGCTACCAGACTCTCTTTTACAAGAGTAGTTTCCCTATCTCCCTCAATCCTAATGCCCTCCTAAGGTGACCTCCAATTTACCTTGTATATTGCTTGTGTGTACCTGATGGTTTACATTTTGTCTTCCCCATTAGAAGATGAGCTCTTTGAAAGCAGAGACCATTTTTACCTTTCTTTGTATCCCATGTACTAATATGTGGCACATATTAATGCTAAATTGCTTATTGACGTGACCTCACAAGGCAAAATGCTTCAGGTGGTTTGTGTCTGTGGGCAAATAGGTGACAGTGGATAGAGTGCCATACTTGAAGTGAGAAAAACCCTTCTTCCTGTGTTCACAACTGACCTCAGACACTAGCTATGTGGGGGCAAGTTACTTAACCCAGTTTGCCTCAGTTCCTCTCCTGTAAAATGAGTGAGAAAGAAATGGCAAACCACTTAAGGACCTTTGAGAGGAAAACCCTAAATGGGGTCTTGAAGACTAGGACCCAATGACTGAATAACAACAACAAAATTTGTGTCTGCAGAAACAATCCATGTTTCCACAGTATATGCTTAAAATATCTTTGTAAGAAATGGGATAACATTGGATATGAGATTGAAAGGAAAAATCAGCTTTTTTGAGTTTGGAACTGAAAAGATTACTGAGGATTTATCCTTGTCTCATTTCTCAGTATTATTAGACATTATTAAACATCTTGCTTTATTTCTTTGACATTCCCCTGAAAGAAAAATGATAACATACCACCAATGATTTGATTGTGGTATAGAATTGTATCTAATATGTGAAGATAAATGTTGACATTAATATAAAACTTATAGTCTAGTAAAATATTTAATTTTTAGAAAAAAAATCTGTTGGTATCAAGGTTATTAATAAATTGTTAATGTGAACAGAGGAATGTGGTTGATTTCATTATACTGTGGAAAGGAGAAGTTGAATGTAAAAATTTTTTCTCTAAGTGGAAAAATGTATCTTATTTTGTGGACTGAGACTTCTGACTTTTTTTTTAGTGCTACAAGAGCTACTTACCTTAGGCTCTACATAGATATATGACTGCCTTGACCAAAACTTCCTTCCCTTGCCATCATCCTTTTATTTATATGTTTTCCAAGTAGAATGTAAGCTCCTTAAGGGTAAGAACAATCTTATTTAGGCATTTCCATTTTTAGTATTTAATAAATGCTTGATTCACCATGCATATGCTAAGAAGTAAGGTGACTTGTCCTAAGTGTTACAAGGAGAACTTGAGCTCAGATCTCTCTAACTCCAAGCTTGATTGTCTTTTCATTACTCTATGAATGCCTCTTCCAGATCTAGAAATGAATCTAGACAGAGATCAAAATTATAGAGAAATATTTAGATGGTATGGACCTAAACAAGTATAGTCATAAATTCACATAGATATGAATGGTGGATCTATGAATTCAACCACATAATGAATGCAGATTACATGAATTGCCTCTAGTGATATCGATCTTATCCCATTTACAGGTTAGCACATAGGGAGTTTCTTGAGCCATATAGATGTTACTTCATTTACTTAGTAAGCAGACTTGGTAGGCAACTAGATGGAGTAATAAATGGAGAGGTGGACTTGAAGTCAGGATAGATTTTTGTCCAAATCTTGCCTCGGATACTTATTACCTGTATGAACCTGGGCAAGTCGCTTAACAACTTTGAATCTCATTTTCCTCATCTGTAAAGTGGGCATGATAATAGCATCTATCTCACTGGGTTGTTGTGAGGATTAAATGAGATAACAAATGCAAAGTGCTTTGCAAACCTTAACTAGCTATATAAAAATTCTAGCTGTTATTATTAACAACTTGATAAATCATTGACTTAATGACTAAATCATAAAACACTGAACAAAATTATGTGTGTATGACTAATAAATGGCAATACGTCTTTTAAGAAATATTGAAATAATTTTTCACAATGAGTCAGGAATTTTGAAGTGTCATTTATAAATATGCTTATGAGGTAGATTATATCTAAGCTATAAATATTAACTTTAAAAAAACCTGGTTCCATTTACACACTTTTCTAATGCAAGTAAATTTCAATTCAATTCAACAATCATTAATTAAGCATCTCTGTGAAAGCATCGTGCTACATAAGAGGGATACAGAGATGAAAAAGAGCTTACAATATTGGGGGGGAGATTAGACAGTTACATGCTATAAGGTAAAATGTGATAAGGACAAAAGAGAAATGGAAAATGGTACAAAGAATGTATGAAAAGAAAAATCACTTTGAATTGGAAAGATCATAGTGCTTAATAAACTGTTTTCTCTCTCTCTGTCTCTCTCTCTTTCTCTATGTCTCTGTCTCTCTCTTCTTTGCCCCTCTATCTGTGTCCCTCTGTCTTTCTCTAGGTCTCTTTTGTCTATCTGTCTCTATCTCTGTGTCTCTGTCTGTCTCTTTGTCTCTTTCTCCCTTTCCATCTCTCTGTCTCTCTGCCTCCCTTTGTGTGTCTGTCTGTGTCTGTGACTCTGTCTCTCTCTCTCTCTCTCTGTCTCTCTATCTCTGTCTCTCTGCCTCTGTGTTTTTCTGCCTCTCTGCCTCTCTCTCTCTCTCTCTCTCTCTCTCTCTCTCTCTGTCTCTCTCTGTCTGTCTCTGTCTCTCTGTCTCCCTCTGACTGTGTCTCTCTCTCTCTGTTTCTGTCTCTGTGTCTCTGTCTCTCTTTCTCTCTGTGTCTCTGAATCTCTCTGTCTCTGTCTGTCTCTCTGTCTCTATGTGTCTGTCTATCTGTCTGTCTCTCTCACTCTGTTTCTGAGTAAGAAGAAAGAGAAAATAGTTGAGGGCAGAGCCTTGGCAGAAAACTAACTATACTTTAGGAGTATGAGCAGGAATTCTTTCTGAATATTGTTACTTGTCAATTTTGAAACTTTTGGTTCTTTAGATTCAAGACAAGTCACTACTTAGGTTATATCGTCTCCACAGCATCAGAATTATAGATGAAAATCAGAACAATGATCAGCTCTCCAGAGCTTTCTAAATTGTCCACTTTCTGCTATTCTATTGATGCAAGACCCAGGGGACTGATTGAATTTATGCTTTTCCATTAGTTATTTTGATATTGAATATTCAGGTACAGTAATTATAATTTC
>NW_027187391.1:38273702-38294639 GCF_028583685.1 Petaurus breviceps papuanus
ATATATATATATATATATATATATATATATATATATATATATATATACCTTGAAAGCAAAAGATCACATTACTTAAAAATTAGAGAAGAATGAAAAAAAGGTCCCTACAATGAATTAATAGTGGACTGGGGGACTCATAAACAAATAGGAAATTAGACATGATCATAAATGGTGAGAGACAATTGATTACCCCAAATCCAAAATTTGGTGGAAAGCAATTAAACTATAATAAAAAGCATCATTTGAAAAAAATCATAAAATATCACTGACCAATATGGCTGTGCTAGCAATAAAGGCAATTGAAAAAAATGTGACCAAGAGCCATTCCTCAGGAGATAGTCAAATAATATGAAAAATATCTTTAAAGGAACTTCAAGTGATGAATAGAACAAATGCTTCAAATCCCACATAATAAGATAAATGCAAGTTGAAAGAAATCTGAGGTTTTATTTAAAATCCTACAAACTGGTAGACATGAGAAAGTATAGAAATACTTGATGTTGGTGAGATTGTGGGAAAACTGACACACTATCGTTATACTCTTGGTGGGGCTGTTAGTTTTGCATTGATTTTGGAAAATAGATGGCAATTGTGACAGAGAAATGCCTAAATTGCTTGTACTCTTTGCTGGATATAGGGGTAGCTAGCTGGCACAGGGAATGCAGGGCTGGGTCTGGAGTCATGAAAACCTGAGTTCAAATCTGACCTCAGATACTAACTTACTATTCAACACTGGGCAAGTCACTTAACTGCTGTTTGCCTCAATTTTCCTATTTGTAAAATTGGGATTATAATAATTGCCTACTTCCCATGGTTATTATGAGGATCAAATGAGATAATGATTGTAAAATGCTTAGCACAGTCCTGGAACATAGTAAGCCCTTTATAACTTTTAGCTATTATTATTATTTTAGGTCTATGGAAGAAAGGAAATCTCTTTGTATATACCAGAATATTGATAATTGCACTTTCTTTTTCATCTGAAATATCAAAACAAAGTCAGTACTTATAGATCAATAAATGGTTGAAAAAAATTATTTTATGGGAATGAAAAGAGATGATCTCATACAATATGACATAATGAATAAGAGGAATTCAGAGAAACATGGGAAGACTTATATGATTGGATGCAGAATGAAGTAAGCAGAACCAAGAGAAAACTACAAAAGATGACTACAATAATGTAAATGAAAACAAGTGGAAACTCAATGGAAGTCACTGAGTAATTTCAATGATTAGTCTTCATCCTGAAGAACACACAATGAAACATACTTGTCTTCCCTTGCCAGAACATTGAAAGACTCTGGAGGCAGCATCTGGCAGGCATTATGAGATAAGGTAATAGTAATAGTTCTTTCTTTCAAACTATTTTTCTTTGTTTCACTGAAGTTTTCATTGGGGTAGTACTGAGTGCTCAGATTCAGGAACTGCATTGATAGAAAGACAAAGGGCTTGAATAAAACTTAAAGATAGTGCAAAATCTAATTTACCTATAATTATGCCTATTCTGCATAGAGAGTGAAGACATGATGATTTTGAATACAAAAGGTTACATTCAACCCATTACATTTTAACCTAAGAATAAACTTATGTTTTCTGAGAAATGCATGCAAAGAATGGTATTCAACAATTCCAGCAGGAAATATTCATTGTTCCGTACACTAATTTAACATATCTTAGTTGTCTTCTTTAACTGAAGATTACTATGCAAAGTATATGGATAGGTGTATTCACTATTCTATGGAGCTCCCACTCTGCAGAGTGACATAACAACTTAAAATAATGCTTGATTTTGTGTTGCTGCTGTTGTTTTCAAGTTTTCAGAACACTTTATGCATTTCAATTGAGCCTCACAGCAGCTGTCAGCTAGGTACTACAGGCATTGTTACTCTCATTTTACAGATGAAGAAACTGGGGCTGAGAGAGGTTACATAATTTGTCTATGATCTTATAGCTAGTGAGTTCCAGAGGCAGAATTTGAGACTAAGTCTTTCTTACTATTGGTCCCACACTCTGGGCTGTCTTCTTCACTTGCTTAGGCAAATATTTCCCATTACTCCTTTGCTAGAGAAGCAGATGAGGCTCAGAACTTCCTCCACAAGCAATTAACTTCTCTCTCTCCAGTATGTCAAGAGGGTGTTAACTTATTCCTGATTTCCTATTTGTTCTGCCCTAGCTAACTTGGTACTCTGCAAGGGTACTGGTAATATATGACATTTTTGCTTGTAATCAGTCCTTACTGTGTGTACATGTAAAGGATGCTGTTTTTCATCTTCATTTTATGTTTTTCAATTCTTCCTTCTTAGAAATATTGAAATAGTTTATTTTTGTTTTGTAACAAGAACAAAACAAATTGAGGGGGTAGAGTCAAGATGGCAGAGTAGAAGCACGACCTCCCCATGGCTCTGGCTTCCACCTTTCCCAATCAAAGTAAAAAGGGGACTCTGAACAAACTTTGGAGCTGTGGAACCCACAAAGTGACACAGAGA
The DNA here is from genome assembly GCF_028583685.1 of Petaurus breviceps papuanus. NCBI lineage: Eukaryota > Metazoa > Chordata > Mammalia > Diprotodontia > Petauridae > Petaurus > Petaurus breviceps. The sequence goes on from NW_027187391.1 coordinate 38,276,192, forward strand.
AACTAATCTCCTGCTGAGGACAGCCCGGCAGGCACTCAGAAATAGGCAGAAATAGGCTATCACAGTACTCTGGGAGCAGAGCCCAGGCCAGCTGTGAGTTGGAAGTTTTAGCCCAAAGGCAGGTCTGACCAGCCACCTGCAGGAAGGACTCCAGATCAGCAGCAGCTGTGGCCATTTCGAGAATGATCAACACACAGATGTGAAGAACAAAGTGAGAGGTCAGTGCAGTTTGGATTTGGGACCCAGTAAGTGGAAATGCATTGACTTTTGCTCCTGTGGCAAGTAGCCACTGAGACACGTGCACAGCCAGCCAGCACCACATGGCAGCTTCAGCTTCTGGCCTGCAGAGTGTAGGGGGACCAACCAACCAGTCTGAGGGGTAATCTCTCTTGCTTTAACTGCTTGGATCTGGATTGAAGTCTAGGGTAGACATCCTCCTGGGTTGTGTGTCCAGCTCACCTGTCTGGTGGCAGTGTCATACTGTGGCAAAAAGCCCAGGGGTCAAGTGACTGAGGGGCCACATGACCAGGCAAAGGAAACAAAGCAAACAGAAGATTCCAACATTAGACTCCTATTTTGGGGACAAAAAGGAGCAAAGCATGGAACAGGAGGAAGACAGTGAAGTAAGAACTCCTGCACTAAAAGCTTCCAAGGAAAATACGAGCTGGTTACAGGCCATAGAGGACCTTAAGAAGCAGATAAGAGAAGTGGAGGAAAATCTGCAAAGAGAAATGAGAACTATGAAAGAAAATTATGAAATGAGAGTCAAGAGCCTGACAGAGGAAAATAACACCTTAAAAAGTAGACTAACTCAAATGGCAAAGGAGGCTCAAAAAAGAAATGAGGAGAAGAATGCCTTAAAAAGCTGAATTTGCCAGATGGAAAAAGAATCTCAAAAGCTCAATGAGGAGAATCATTGCTTCAGAATTAGGTTGGAGCAAATGGAAGCTAATGACTTTATGAGAAATCATGATGCTGTTAAACAGATCCAAACAAATGAAAGAATAGAAGGCAATGTGAAATATCTCATAGGAAAAACCACTGACCTGGAAAATAGATCCAGGAGAGATAATTTAAAAATTATTGGACTACCTGGAAGCCATGATCAAAGTAAAAACCTAGAAATCATCCGACAGGAAGTTCTCAAAGAAAACTGCCCTGATGTTTTAGAACTAGAGGGCAAAATAGAGGTTGAAATAATCCACCAATAACTTCCTGAAAAAGATCCCCAAAAGAAAATTCCTAGGAATATTATAGCCAAGTTCCAAAATTCCCAGATTAAAGAGAGAATATTACAAGCAGCCAGGAAGAAAAAATTTGAATATTGTGGAAACACAACCAGGATAACCCAGGATCTGGCAGCTTCTACACTAAGGGATCGAAGGGTTTGGAATATGATATTCTGGAGGTCAAAGGAGCTGGGATTAAAACCAAGAGTCACATACCCAGCAAAACTGAGTATCATGTTTCAGAGGAAAATATGGTCATTCAGTGGTACAGAGGATTTTCCAGCATTCTTGCAGAAAAAAACCAGAGTTGAATAGAAAATTTGTCATTCAGATACAAGAAGCAAGAGAAGCATGAGAAGGTAAACAGGGAAAAGAAATCATGTAGAACTTATCAAAGTTGAACTATTAACATTCCTAGATTGAAAAACAATAATTGTTACTGATGAACCTTTTCTTACTATGAAAATAGTTGAAGGGAATATATATATATATATATGAATGTATATGGGCATATGAATACATATGTGAATGTCTGTATATGTGTTTACAGGTATACATCCTACCTACACTTTTGTCTTTAAGTCTCTCAAAAATCTTTTATTCCATTAGGTATCCACTATAATTGCATTACCTCTAATGCTAATGATATTTTAACATATGTAACATATTTCTCATCTTTAGCATATAAGGTATCAAAAGGCAAGAATTTAGATATTTGCCTCAACAGGTTTTAGTTATAATTTAGAATATGCCTATATCAAACAAGATTAGTCATACAGCTTTCTATCACTTCTGTAAATCTATGTTTTCTATTTACTTGAATATGCACTAGGCCTGCAAAGCATGAAAACTGCTGGTTGACAGTTGATTCAGGTAAAAAAAAACCTGAACAGTGAAATCGAGGTGAGGGAACAGAGGATAGAGAGGAATCTCAGTGTTTAGCCCAGTGGTTGGCCTCCATTTAAATCACCTGTTTGACTGAAGAGAACAGTTGATCTATACCTACTGGCCAATCAAAAGTATCTTTTATATAGAGCTAGCTCTAAAATGAGGCATGTAGATAATAAAAGCTTCAACAAGGCACCCAAAAATATTCAGTCTATGACTTGTTCTGTCTATACAATTCAACCCTTCATCTCATAGTTATTATATGCCTATAGCAGGCAGAGAACTGGGCTAGGTCCTTCAGAGGATACACAGTATAGGCTAGGTGACACTATAGACAGAGTGCCAGATCTGGAGTCAGAAAGTCTTGAGCTCAAATCTGGCCTCTGATATTTATTAGCTGTAAGACCCAAGGCAAGTCACTTAAATCCTTTTTGCCTCTATTTCCTTATCTGTAAAATGGGGATAATAATATATCTACCTCATAAGGTTGTTGTGGGGATCAAATAAGATAACAAAGTGTACAGTGCCTGGCAGATAGTAAACTCTATATAAATATTAGACATTATTATAAAACAATTAAATTTAAAGTGATTTAAAATTAAATTACCAAAGTTATATTTAAAATTTTGAAATAATATCATAGTCCTTAAACATAACTCTACTTTTTTTTTTAAGACCTGGTCTCCTCATCACCCCCAGGCTAGAAGTTCATGTGCTGCCCAATCCCTCTACCGATCTGAATCTATTTTGTTTCTGATATGGGTTGCTTCACTCCTCTTTAGGCACATGGTCGCTCTCCACCCCTGGGGATTCACCATGTTGATGATGAATTTAGTGTGGTCTCCTAATCAACACAGCTTCTTTCAACTCAGGACTCCAAAGACATTGATTGTACTAAGCCTCTGCAGTAGCTGGGATTGCATTTATCTACCACCATGGCTAGTTGAAACTTTACTGTTAAAAAAATAGTCTATAGTGATTTTTAGTAGCATTTTATTAAACAATTAATTCATTCCTAAAATCAATAAATGAATTCATTTACAACTTGAAAGGTAGTATGATATGGTAGAAGGCCAGCCTTGGAGTTGGGAGGCCCTGCTTCAAGTTCCACCTCTGGTGTCCACTAGGTGTGTTTTTAGCCAGTCTCCCAGTACCAGAAGACACTTTCTAGGATTAGAAGTTATAAATGAGTTGGGGGGGGGGATCTGCATACATTTGGGTATAAATGGAGGTAAATTCCTACACTAAATATTCCCTACCTTGATAGAATCAAATGCCCAGATACTTCCCCAAATCTCCCCAACAAAACAACAATAGCAAAACAAAACAACCAAAAAAAACCAAACAGCCAACTAAAAAAAAAAAAAACCCCAACAAAACAAAACAACTACTTAATGCAAGGAGAAACCATCATATAAAAGGGTGCCAGTTAAGATAATTGTAGCTTCTGATTTGGAACAATGCCCAAAGTAGTCAGATACAATATCTTTCAACACATGATCCCCACAATCCCATGATTCAATTAGTATCAAAGATGCAGGAGCTTTCTTCCCATGACATAGTAAAAAGACAATCTTCACCTAACTGATAGTAAATTTAATAACCTAGCTCTGAAAAACACATACAGGAAAACAATTATCTTAACTGCACCTGATTGCAATTTTATAATATATGTGATGAATGGATTACAATGTTATATCAAAACAGTCATTTAGCAGAAATATGCATCAGAGGCTTCTGTCACTTTGTGAAATCTCTTGTGGTTTTCGAAACTAAAGCAAATACATTATGAATAAAATGCCTTCAAATTTTGCCTTGTGGAACCCTGAAAATGAATTTAAAATAATATTATTTCTTTCCAATTATTCATTGTGTGTTACTCTTGCACATATCAATTATAAGCCCAAGTAAACAACAACAAAAAAATTCTATAGATTACTTTGCTCTATTATTAAATTCTATCACAACTAATTACATAGTGGAATTTTTTTTAATAATCAAGAGAAAATTTAGAGAATTCTAATAATGATCTGGGGGTTGTAGAAAATACAATTGCTGTCCCTACCACTGACTTTTTCTATTAGATTAGAAAATGAAGTAAACATTGATAATTATATACACTTATGTTTATATAATTATACATATTAGTGTAAATATTCAGGTAATTTCACTGGGAGAAGCGGAACATCATAATGGAAAGAACACTGGCTCTGGAGTTGGAATACTTGCCTTCATATTCTAATTCTACCATCTTCCAACGATGTAACTTTGGATGAATCAATGAATTTCTCAGAATCTGTTTCCTCATCTATTAAAAGGGTTGAAAATATTTGTCCTACTTGCCTCACAGTTCTCTTGAGTGATTTAATGAATCAATATGTGTAAAGTGCTTTACAAACATAATACATTTTTGTTTCTGCTGAGTGTTATCTTCTAAATGTGACAGAATCATAGATTTTGAACTGAAAGAAATCATAAGTCACCTAGTCTAATCTTTTCTTTCTCATTCACTTTAATTTTCTTCAAATATATCTATATATGTATATGCACATTATTATATATGTATAGTTTATTCCTCTTCTTCCTCTAAACCAAAAGAAACAAAAGAGAAACAAATATAAATATTCAAAGAAAACAAACTTCCCCACTGGCCATGACCAGAAATGTATATTCACCTCTCCACAATTAGTCTATCATTTCTCTGTGAGGAAGCAGGTAGCCTTCTTCATCATCCATCCTCTGGAATTGTGGTTGGTCAACCCATGGATCAAAGGTCTTAAGTCTTTCAAAGTTATTCATTTTTGCAATGGTGTTCTTATAGTATAAATTCTCTTTCTGCTCCCTCTATTCTGCATCAGCTCATCTTCCCAGGCTTCTCTGAAACTGTTGATTTTCATTTCTCACATAGTAAAGAAGGAAACTGAAACATAACTTAGCCCAAATTACCTAGTCAATAAATGACAAAGTCCACAATGAAAGCCAAGTCTTATGACTCCATATCCTACTTATTTTACTTTTATTCCACTCATCATATTCTTACCAGAAGCCCCTTCCCTTCTTTATTAGATAGCAATAAATTAGGAAGACAGGGAGGAAACAAACAGTAATTAAAGACCTACTCTGTGCCAGTCATTGAACTAAATATTTTACAAACATTGTCTCTTTTGAACTTTACAACAACCCTTGGAGGCAGCTGCTGTTATTATCATCCCCACTTATTGTTACAGTGATTTGCTCAAAATCACAAAACTGCTAAGGGCCTGAGGCTATATTTGGATTTGGGTCTTCCTCACTCCAAGCCCTATGCTCTATCTATTTGAGTATCACCTTTATCAGTCTAGCATCATTCCATCCCTACCCAACCTGGGCACCACTTATTTTTTTTGTGGATCAGGGATAAATGAGCTATGTGACTTCCTCTTGTCATGGAGTGGGTGTGAAGGAGTAATGGGAGTAATAAGTAAAATGGTTTGCTACTGAGACTTCCTGTAGTTGGGTCTCTTTTCCTCTTTTCATTTAACTCTCCTTTTGGAAGCAAATTCTATCTTGTGCTGTTACTATCAGCTTTTGGAATGGTGCCTTCTCACCACTACATACTCCCACTTTCTTCCATCATAATGATTTGATTGAATTCATAGGCCTTTATCTGCTTGAGAGTGGGCCACAAATAGGGTCTAGGCCTGGCATTGTCCAGGAAAATCTCTGAGATCTGATATCTGCAACCGTGGCAGTCAACTGAGATTATTGCCAGCTGAGTACTAAGTTGCTAACATCTTTCTTTCTTCCTTTCTTTCTTTCTTTTTCTTTCTTTCTTTCTTTCTTTTTCTTTCTTTCTTTCTTTCTTTTTCTTTCTTTCTTTCTTTCTTTCTTTCTTTCTTTCTTTCTTTCATTCTTTCTTTCTTTCTTTCTTTCTTTCTTTCTTTCTTTCTTTCTTTCTTTCTTTCTTTCTTTCTTTCTTTCTTTCTCTTCCTTCCTTCTTTCTTTCCTTCCTTATTTCCTTCCTTTCTTCTTCCCTCCCTCCTTCCCTCCCTCTCTTCCTTTCTCCTTCCCTCCCTTGCCTTTTGTTGGCTTCTTCTGAACTGCAAATGCCATTGATAGGATCATACATTTAGAATTGAAAGGGACTTGGAGGTCATTTAATACAACATCCTCCTACAAAGGAGGAAATTGATGTCTTAGGAAAGAAGGAACTTGTTCAAGGTCATACAAATATGTGTCAAAGAAGAGATTCAAACCCACATCCTCTAACTACATATCTTTTCTCTTTTCATCCTACCACAGCTCCCTCCTTCAATGAAAGATTAAAAGCCTTAGTGGTAATATATTTTTGTATGAATATTGATTAAATATAGGCAAATGACTAAATTGAAGAAATAATAATAATTTATTGTGTTTATCATGTGTATATGTAAAATATATACATTAATAATGTATAATAAAAATTATCAGATATGTATTTCTGTAAAAATATACTCTGGATATACTATTTCTGAGTCAGACTTTTATATTTCCCCCTCAGGACTCTAGCAGTACCGTTAGGGTTTAGGAATGCCTCTTTCTAATACATTGAGTCCCCACTAGCCCCTTGCTACACCTTAGGGTCACACTGTCCTCTATATTGCGTCTCAGCCCCTGGGGAGAACAGACTGAGACTTAATATAGTTTCTACATAAGATGATCCCACTAACTTCAAGTCAAAATGTTTCATCACTGTTGCATTTGGTGAAATCACCCCCTTCACAAAGTGAGACCTCCCCTTAACTGGACTGACCAAGCCCTGTGACTTTGAGTCTGGGATGGTTTCAAAAATCCACCATAACTTCAAGTTCTGGATTCCTGAACACCTGGATGCAAGGATGTCCCAATGCCTTGCCCTCCTGACCTTATAAAAACCAGCAGATCATAACCTCCACATTAATCTCTTTTACCTAAAACAAAATGACAATCATAAGACAGGCAAAAAAATCAAGTCCCTTATTTACTGAATTACCTGTCAGTCTCAGAGGAGAGGGTCATATCACTCTCTATCTACACCTTATCCTTCAACAGACTTTTGAAATGTCCCCACTTCAGGTTCCACAAGTACAAGCAGTCAAAGATGTTGTTTTTTATTGTGTGGTTGGTGGAATGGAACTAGTTACACAATGTCTACACTAGCTCCAAAATCTTTCCAAGACACCACCATTACATGTCTTTGAAACTCTTTTGGAAGCAGGCTTCCCAGCCTAACCTACTTCCTAATAGGAAGAACCATCATAAGTGATTTCTGCACGTGCTGGGCTCTATTATATATACATGTGATATGCATATACATATAATATACACATAAATACACAATAAAATATATATATACACACGCATTTACATACAGTCATGCATACCTATATGTATGTATAAGAAAAATGAAATATATAATTTCATATTAAAATTAAAGATATAATTATGCATTTATATTATATAATATATAAAGATAATTCATAATTAGTAATATATTATCTACATTAAAATATAAACAAAATAAAATAATTCATTAAGTACTTAATGTGCACACATGTATACATAATATACATGTGCATGTGTATACATACATACATGATTTCTCCAAAGTCTCTAAGATAAAGCTTAATATTACAGTAAGACTTTTGAGACATTTTTATATTCATATAGATGCATTCATATATATGTATATGCATAGATATATGTCAGTAAGACACTGATAATAATGAATCACATTTACATAGAACCTTCAGGTTGGTACTGTTGGTACTTTCATGGCAATTTTTTACAGAAGAGAAAACCAAAGCTCAGAGGGAGGATGAATATGTTGGAACCATACAACTGGTATATGTCTGAGGTAAAATTCAAATTTAGGAGTTTTCATATTATTTGTCTATCACTTTTGCTTATGACACCCCAGGTATGAATTATATTGGAATTCATAAAAAGATATTATCCAAGTCACAAAATATTTTGCAGAGGATCAGACACTTTGAAAATAGTGAGCTCTTAGATAATCAATAATGATTGAACCTTCTTCATGGTGGTAGAATGCTTTTGAATCTAATATCCCAAGCACTCTCCTTTTGAAGTCCTATGTAAAGCAATGTGTTAAAAACATCTATTTTGTATCCTTTGACTTTGTTATCCAGGGTATACAAGGCAACAAAGAGAGAAGTAAATGACTATTTGCTTGCACTTGTATTTCTCTCCAGATTGAGCCAAGTACATATCTGTGGATGAAACACCTCTCATTTCTCTTCTTGGATAACAATGTCATACTTCAAGTATTGGATATTTTTTTTCTTCCCTCATGGGAAAATTTAAGATGCTAGTTCTCTGTCATGTGGGAGGGAATACCACATTCATTTGACTTGCAGATGGGTCTCACCATTACTGTCCTCCTAAAACAACAGCTGTCATAAAACATAAATATAAAGCAACTGTGCCATAAGATAAGAAAATGGTGATTCTTTATGTATCTGAGTTTAAAAAAAATGTTTTTACTCTCTGAGAAAGTCATACTTGGCAGGACCCAAATTTTGAAAAGGGGGAAAAGGAAAGAGAAATACCTTGAGTAGCTCAACTAAAGCTGGTTTAATTTGGAAATTCGTTTTCATCCAATTTGGTAAATGTATCTATATTTTTTTGTGTGTGTACATGACTAAGGATCAAAAAGGGAAGGTGATGACTGTTAAACTAGAATATTTTCTCTGGAGTCATCAATTGATAAATAAGTTTTTATTAAATCCTGTCTTTGGGTCAAATACTGTGATAAATAGAAGGGACAAATTCAAAAATTAACATCGTGCCTTCCCTCAAGTAGTTTATGTTTTAATAAAGACAATACATTTAGGGGAGTGATGGTCAGGGAAGGATGTTTTGGTCAGTGATGATGAATGAGGCCACAGAAGAATTGATTGACTTCTCTTTTCCTAGCTATTGGGGCTATTCTGATAATTATTCTCAGACAGAGGTAAAAAAGAGAAGAGAAGTATGACATGAAGATGCATGGGGAGCAGATGCGTGTTGCATGTTGGTCAGGCTATGGATGATGAACTCCCACAATCAGAAGCCCAGGGCCCCAGGGAGAGGGGCTGGAGTGCCCAGTGAGAGATGGAGATGGGAATATAGGAATATGGCATCAGGAGAGAGAGGGGTCAGAGGAATGGTTATATCTGAATCAAAGGCACCCTTATGTGCTAATCTCTAGTTATGAAACATAATTGAAGTTACCATTTAATTTAAATCAATAATTAATCAGGTTCTTTTACAGTGCATTCATTAGGCTCTGGAGTTAAAGAGATTAAAATATAACAACAAAATAATACCCATCAAAGAGTTTATAATTTAGTAGGGAGATTTTGTGTATGCACACACACACACAACTATAGCACAAATTAGTATGTCGTGAATGTTTAGAAAGGGTAAGAGAGTGCTAAAAGATGCTGAAAGACAGAATCATTCCTAGCTAGTAGAATTGTGGCAGAACATGAAAGAAAGAACTGGCTTCAAAAAGTAAAGTAACCAAGAGCACTCATTGAGGGCATTTGGTACAGAATGTGAAAGTACATTGATGGGGAAGACACAAAATCATGGAATGACTAATAAATAGTCCAATTTGTCTGGAACAGAGTCTGTGATAGGGAGAAGTATGAAATAAGGTTGGAAAATGTAGGTTAGATGTATAAATGTACACATATGTGATTTTTAAAGGCTCTTTTCATAAATTACTAAATCCATTCATGTTCATTCATTCATTCATTCCTGACTCCAAGATTGGTCCTATAATCCACCAGACCACACTGCTTTGTGCCATGAACATTAGTAGGAGTTAAATAATGGTATCTATGAGAATATAAGCATGAATGTTCTAAGTTTTTTTTTTCAGATTTCTCCCTTGAGACAGATACATAGCATTTAAGTACACACAAAGTCAGATTCCCCATATAATCTAAGTCATGGGAATGAATGACATCCCTTTAGAAGCTACATTAATTGGAAGCAGTAACTTACTAAAGGAATCTTTGTGACTTGATGGAGTGCAGGCAACTTCTAAAGGAGGCTAATTCACTCTCAGTACATAACTTACACATAAGTAGAAATTGTTCCATTATCTAAAAGGTCCAAATGCACATTTCCCTTCCAGGCATATTTTTTTTAATCATTATACATATAATCATAGACATTTGAGAAGGAAACACTCAATCATTCTATCCAATTGCCCAAGAGTAAATTTGTGAAAAGCATCCTATCATGTTTTGTCTAGGCAAATTCTAAATTATTCCAAAGACTTTTACAACACCAGTCTGAAATATTTTCATGTTATCAATTCTACTTTTGTCCCATAACATTTTAAATTAACATTCCAAACTCTTTATTCCAATAACAACTGCTTGATCACTGCTCTCCACTTATGGAGTAGACAGAATTTCAACATTTGGGGCTATAAGCCAAGAGGAATGCATTCTTTTCACCTTCAACCCATTTATCATTTTGGTGCACTGTTCCTTGAGTTGATGGAAGTGCTTGCCATGTTTCTGGAATCTGGAGCTGACCATTTAAACGGAGTGTGGCATGAATTCACATTACTTTGGGGGCTCTGTGGAGTAGGAACTGATTAGAAACAGTCCAGCCATCTAGTCTATTGCATACTCACTCAAACTGTATGGGATTGCCAACATGTCTTTCCTGTGAAATATGTTTCAAATTTTATTTTCCTCTCACATGTGTTACTTGCATTTTTCTAGGACACATTTCAAATTCACATTTCCTTCTATTTTGGAAACCTTTTAAATCCTTTTTAAGAATGTCTCTATACTTCTCTTGTGGAAGATTTCAAGTTGATGATTTTTTGTCATCATAATATATATTAAAAGATTTAAAAGTCCTCTTTATTTAGGCCTACTCCTAAAAAGTGAAAAAGGAAAATTGAGATTATTATCTTGTTGGTCTGTAAAACATTTTTTTTTGGTGGAGGTAGGGGTGGAATGGCTAAACTAGAAAAGTACCCCCAAATCATTTTTCTAAAATATTAACTGACTGATATCAGTTGCCATTCTGATATCTTCAATCATGTTAGGTATACTTTACTCATTTCCACAGGGAAATAAGTACAAAAAAGACAAGTTGGAATCCTTATAAAAAGTGGCTACCTTGAAATTCACATTCAGCACGACACAGAAGTCTATCATACATGGATATCGAAAACTTCCCACAAGGTCATGCAAAAGTCAAAGCAAGAAGAGTTATGGAGAACTAACTTCATCATAAGGTAAAAATAGAAAATCCATATGTTCATATATTTTGTAATCTTCTATATGTTTGAATTTATAATAGTATGGATAAAGTTTTGGGAAAATGTATTGTTCTTTTTACAAAATTTGGAAGTTTACTTTAGCCTAGTGCAGTTAGACCTTTTTATTTTTTCCTGACATGTCTTTAGACTTGCAAAAATACCTGGGAGTATGAGTGTATATTTCTCTTGTTTATGAAAAGAAAAAGAAGGAAGGAAGGAAGGAATAAGAAAGGAGAGAAGAAAGAAAAAATAAGAAAGGAAAGAAGGAATGAAAGGAGGAAAGAAAGAAAGAAGGAAGGAAAGGAGGAAAGAAAGAAAGAAAAAAAGAAAGAGAGAAAGAAAGAAAGAAGGAAATAAAGAAGGAAGGGAAGGAAGAAGAGAGGGAGGATAAGAGGAAGAGTGGGAGGAGGAAAAGAAAAGAAGGAATAACTACAGTCTATTGAAATTAATTCAGACAAAGTATAACTTTTTGAATAAGAAATCAGGTGATTTTTATTTCTTCAGAAAGACAAGCTCAAAATCAAATATTACCTCAAACTAGAACATTGTATTATTGTTAAACTTAATTAATTTAATGAAATTTAGAACTACAAAGGGCCATAGAGATATAACAATAGTAACCAATAGCTAATATTTATAAAGTACTTACTATGTACCAGTGTGCTAAGTATTTTGCAATTATTATCTCAATTGATCCTCACTAAAGCCCTGGTAGGTGCTATTATTATCCCCATTTTACTTCTATAATTTTTACCTCAATGACTTAATTTAATAGATAAAGAAACTGAAGCTGAAGGGGATGTGAAATGCTTTAGTTATTGAAAGAGTTGGGTCCAGACCTAAGTTCTTGATTTCTTGTCCAGTGGACTTTTCACTACACCTCACTGCTACTGGCATCTTGATTATATTACTGAATTACCTTTACTGGTCTCCCATTAATAGAAGAATCCAAGAAAAAATCAGTATTAGTAGATGGTCTGTCCATGTAAGATTAAACATTTTATTAAAGTTACTAAATTAAGTATTCTGCATGAGATTTCAGAATAGAATTTGATTTCTCAGTTATTTAAAAATAATGAACTCACTGTTTTTGGCACTATACTTTCTTTAGTATATGCTACTCTGTGTGGCATTTTTATTGGGAGAGAAATTATTTCTGCTAAGCAAAAATATTGTATTTCTCTTTGGTTTGGCAATTACACAATTTTGTGGAAGAAATCTTTTTGCAATTCAATGTGATTAGACAAATAGAGAAGTTTGACTGTAAACGTATATATTTCATTGGTGTCAATAGGAGATTCATATGTGGAAGACATATAAAATATACATCTGAATCTGATACTCACCAAAGAAGACACTGCTAATTATAATTAACTTCTTTTTCTTCCCAGTAAATGATCCTATCATTAGCATTTTCCCTAAAATGTCTACTTTTGTGGAAGATGGTTTTCTTTCATTTATTTTTCTCAAAACATTCCTGGGTTGAAGTAACTACATATACCTTACATTTAATATATATTATATAACATATAATAATTTTAAGCTAAGAAAGACAATATATGTATTTATGTGTATATATGTATGTATATATACATGTATAGGTATTTATGCATACATGCTTACACACATGGACAGAGTTTTCCCTAGTTTAAAATTAAAGCTAGGGGCAGCCAGGTAGCACAGCGAGTAAGAGCACTGTCTCCAGTGTCGGGATGACCTGGGGATCAAATCTGGGCTCCGATACTCAGCACCACACCCAGAAATAACTGGCCATGCAACCTTGAGCAAGTTACTTAACCCCGATTGTTTTAAAAAAAATTAAAGCTAAAACCAAGGGAGTGGTAAAGGAGAACCACTCATATCAGTTAATTTTTTGCATCTGATTCATTTCTCATGCAGTATCATGTAGTTATTTATATATACATTTTATCTGCTAAATTATAGGCTCCATGCGGTCAAGGATCTTTTCTTTCAATCAATGAATTGACATTATGGATGAGAACTTACCAAATGGCCGGCACTGTGCCAGGTATTGGAGATAAAAAAAAGACAATATTCTTTTCCTGTGAGAAGATTATATTTGATTGAGGGAGACACTGTGCACACCAATAGCTAAATACAAAATAAGTACAATTATTCCTGGGGATTTAGCAGCTGGGGCACATGAAATGGTACTTGTGCTGAGTTTTAAAGGGAATTTGGGATTCTAAGAGCTAAGTGGGTGGGGTAGTCTATTCCAGGCATACAAAGATACAGAGATTTTAGATAGTATGATGATTCTCAAGCAAGTAAATTTGACTGTACTCAAGAGTATATGAAAAAGAGTAAATGTGTAATAAGCCTAGAAAGGCAGGGATTGGTGCCAGATTATGAAGGGCTTTAAATGTCAAACTGTGGAATTTGTAGTTTATTCAAGAGGTAACAGGCAGAAACTGGGCAGTTTTTGAATAAGGGAGTGACATAGTCAGGCCTATGTCTTATTCACCTTTGTATAACCCAGAATTCTTGACATAGTGCCTTGCTGCTAGTAGATAGTCAATAAATATTTGTGGAATGAAAAATTGAATGTGGATCCAGAAAGCTGCTTGTTTTATGAGTAGATGCAGGAGGAAATAAAATTCCTTTATTTTTCTATGTAACTGTATGTAGGTAGGTGTGTATGTGTGTATGTCAATACACATGAATACATAAAACATATATGTGTATATATATACACATGCATTTCTTATATAGATAAGAAAACATATTTATCCAAAACCAATCAATAAGAAAAAATAAAAATAAACCTTTAGTACTTAGACATATGTGGATTTGTTTTAATTTCTTCTAAGCAGTGATAAAAACCTATGGAAATTCTTTTGACTTCAGGTTTCATTCTCATTGGTCAGTCTTAATCCTTAGTAAAGTGCCTGGCATATAACAACTGCTCAATAAATACTTATTGACTTCACTTGATTTCACTTTTTACATTATAGTGTGGTATACAGGGACCTGGCCATATTGATTTTAGACCACATAGAGAAGGGCCCCTTTAACCCCAAAGTTCCATTTGGTATGTACAAGCAGTACATGTAGCATCAGATTCATGGTTTTTAGTAAATTTAAAATGCCTTCTTCTCTAGGGGGTGGTACTGTTGATGGACAGTCACACATATGACTTTACTGATGGGGGTTGGGGTCTTGAATACTTCAGGTCAAAGATTATCAACAACTTGTCTAGTATAAGTTCCTTATCGTCTTAGAAATTTCCCTGAGAGAAATATGAGGGCAATGAAAGATTTAAAAACTTGCCCATGAACACACAACTAGCATATGTCAGAAGTAGACATATTGTTGTTGGCCAGAGGGGGTGAGGTTTATCTTATATTCTGGAGGCTAGGTATAGAAACCCTGTCTACTAAATAATGAATTCTTGAAGCTACAGTAACCAGTGTAACAGAAACCTACAAAATGACCTCTCATCCTTCTCATCCCTCTTCTTCTTCAGCGAATGTAATAGATGAGTGTAAAATGTGGGTATGCAAGGCTAAATATTACAGATATTTTTAGTCCAATTATAAAAAGGATTTTAACTATTAGTGCTCTAAATGGAGAACCTTATTTAATGAACAAGTATCTAAGAAACTACTAGATGGAAAGAATGCTGTCAATATGGATATTATCACAATAAAAGAAAATGGGTATTAGAAAGTGGCAGCCAAATGGAGATATGCTGGTTTATCTAGGGAGGCCAACAAGAAAGGTGGTAGAGCTGCTTGTATCCTAAATCTAAAGGTAATAACAAACATAATTTCTTGAGATATTTAGTCACCTTTCCTTGAAGACTTATAACGAACAGCAGCAGAAAGATCAGTTTGAAGACAATTACAGCTAATGTACCTATATCTATTGCAGTAAATGAGGAAGCAGAGAAATTCTTTGAAGAATTCATTAAAGATGCTCCAAATTGTCAACATTTATTTTACTGTTCAATGACTTCAATGAAAAGCTGGACAGAAGAGAAGAGGATGAAAACACAGTACCCCCAAATTCTGTTTCTGACCAAGTATTCATTCCTCTTACTGTGTTTGACCATTGAGAGTAGTCCCAGTAGGACTGCTGCAGCTAGTGCCCCCTCCATCCTCCACTGCTTCTCAGTGTGACCCCTCCCCAATGTGCACAGATCTCTTAAGGTTTCCTGGCCTGAAAAAAATGTCCAATTTTCATTTTTTATTCACAATACCACTTAGAATTCAATTTGTCACATTTTTTGAAAGGTTGTTTTGATGTTATTGAATCTTTTCAGTTGTGTCCTGCTCTCTGTGACCCCATTTAGGGTTATCTTGGCAAAGACACTAAAGTGGTTGGCCATTTTCTTATACAGCTCATTTTACTGATGAGGAATTAAGGTAAACAGAGTTAAAAGGATTGCCCATGCTCACATAGCTACCAAGTGTCTGAGGCCACATTTGAACTAAGATACTCCTGACAAGAGGGCCTGCACTCTATCTGCTATATCACCTAGCTGCTAAAGGTTGGTCAGAGGAAAATATTGGGATATCCAATCTTGTCTTCATCTCTCTCCTCCACTGTTTCTATATGTATGTATAAATAGAATGATAGATAGACAGACAGATTGATAGCTAGCTAGATTTATATCTTGAATTCTTTCTTTAATTAGACAGTCAGGAGCAAATAAAATTACACACAATATATTAAATCCGATAAATTCTAATAACAAGGGAAAAATAAGCTTTCTACATGTAACTAGAACATCATGACCCTAAAAGAGCACAGATGCATATGTGTAAATAAATATATAAATATATGTCCATGTGCATGTATATCAGTACATATGTGTGTATATATACATACATATATAATTATTAAAACTCAGTACCAATAAATTTAAAAGGATAAGAATAAAAATATATAGCTAGTATTTGAGGCAATTGCAAACGGACCTATTTAAACAGGATAATAAAACTTAAAATGAGAACTGGATACAAGAACAGGTACAAACTCAAATTATTACCGTTTCTTTCTTTGTTTTTTTCTTTGTTGTTTTTTTTTTTTTGCTTTTTGGAGGGCAATTGGGGTTAAGTGACTTGTCCAAGGTCACAAGGCTAGTAAGTGTGAAGTGGCTGAGGCTGTATTTGAACTCAGGTCCTCCTGACTGCAGGGCCAGGGCTCTATTCACTTCACCACCTTAGTGGCCCCACCCATTATTACCATTTGTAAAGGACATTTGATCACTTTAAATGAATTGCTATGCCATTGAAACAACCAAAAAGGAAAGCACCCATAACCTACCACTTTCTTATACCTTCTATTTTCCTTTATTGCTACAATGATGAAAAAATATTAACATATAATCAAAACATATTCCTATGCAACTAATATGGAAATTCAATATAAATGTATATCATATATGCCCCTGTTAAATCCATGAAGGTGGTAGATCCTGATGACAAAGTGAACTTCTAAGAAATGCACATTCATTACAAATTTGTTAATTTAGCACCAGAACTCAGTGGCTTCTTAGGGATGGGGGTAACTTGTCTCAAACTATATTCTCACCCCCTTCTCCACAAGAATAACTCAACAAGAAAATCTATTTGTCACTAGACTACTCTTCAGAACTTAAGCATAAAAACAGACTCTAGTTTTATAGCTCTAAACATTTTATAATTTATATATGGGGAAGACTACTTGGACTTTATCTGTTCGGCCTCAGAGGGAAGGATTAGGGACCTTCAATGGAAGTACAGAGGATTAGCTTTGAGCTAGATAGATATTAGGAAAATTTCTTAACAAGTAAGATGATACAAGTGCAGAATATGTTGCCTTCAGAGTTTTGAGCTTCTCTGTCATCGGAAGTCATCAGGAAGAAGGTATATGAGCCTGGGACATTGGATGGAGGATTCCTGTTCAAATATGGGTTGAATTTGCTCTCTGAGATCTCAATCCTGAGATTCTGTACATAAAAATTGTATGGAAATACTACTGATGCTAATACAGTCAGTTCTTATCATTTGTTGTGATTGTGGTC
This sequence comes from Petaurus breviceps papuanus, assembly GCF_028583685.1. Lineage (NCBI taxonomy): Eukaryota > Metazoa > Chordata > Mammalia > Diprotodontia > Petauridae > Petaurus > Petaurus breviceps. The sequence continues at coordinate 38,293,635 of NW_027187391.1, forward strand.
TAAAAAAGACAGGAGAACACTAAATTATTGAATACTGAACCATTGCTTCTGTGGAAAATAAAGGCTTAGGTTCCTGTGAGGCTCTGTTCACAACATTTACTTTAGCACTTTCCTTAGCAGAATTATATACAGATTGGTGAATTTCTTCCTTCTTCTGGATGTAACATTTTGGTGACTCATTAACATTGAATTTGTGGACAAGAGTATTATACCTCATATTTGAATGGAGATTATCTAACACATATATTCTCTTTAAGGCACATTATATCTTTCTTGCACTCAGAAACACAGGCTAGCTCTTCAGAATTAAGTTTGGGGGCCATTTTAAACAGTGAAATCACTAACAAAAAAATGCAAAATTGAAAAAAAAGTGGCACTAAGTCAACCATAGAAAAGGATACTTGTTTATAATGTGTGAGACTATTACCTATCAGTCACTTGAGAAACAAGAAAGCAGAACATCACTTTTTCAACCTCATCTAGAAAGTGCCAGTTTGGTGACTCAAAGTTAGCATTACAATTGTAATAGTCTGATGATTGGTATCTCTACCCACTTATGTTCATCCTCCACTCAACCTGATTCTCCTTAAATACAGATCTGATCATGCCATCCCACTACTTAATAAGACACTGTGTTTCCCTTTCACCTCCAGTATCACATGTAATATCTTCTCTACATGTCTTTTAAAGCCTTCGTAACCTGGCCCCTGCCTAGCTTTATATTCTATTACATTTAACTATCATTCACATAATTTGCCATCTAAGTATAATGTCCTCCTTGCTCTTCCTCATACAAAACACTCCCTCTGTAGACATTGTACATTTTCACTGACTATCCAACATGTCTGAAACTCTTTCCCTTATCTTCTCTACTTTCCAGCTTCCTTGGCTTCCTTCAAATCTGAGCTAAAATTCCACCTTGGTTCTCTTTTATCTTAATGCTTTCTCTCTGAGATAACCCCTAATCTCTCTCTCTCTCTCTCTCTCTCTCTCTCTCTCTCTCTC